>NC_091286.1:253826768-253908318 GCF_032444005.1 Ranitomeya imitator
TGATCGCAGACACGACAGCTACTGCTGCATCAATTCAAAGTGACAGGAGACAGCATTTGTCCATTATGGTTACCAACTATTTTTTTCTCACTTATCGATGTTCTCCCTCACAGGTCATTCCCCTTTGATTACTGGGCATCTAAAATAGACACCTGGCCTGAATTGGCAGAATATGCATTACAGGAGCTCGCTTGCCCAGCTGCTAGTGTGCTATCAGAAAGAGTCTTTAGTGCTTCTGGTTCAATACCGACTGAAAAAAGGACACGTCTGGCTACCCGAAATTTTGATGATCTAACCTTCATTAAAATGAACCAATCATGGATTTCAAATTATTTTGCACCACCTTCCCCTGCTGACAGGTAGCTTGCCTTAAAAATGTCTTGCTTTTGGCCTCCTCTTACTGATTGCTCCTGTTCTTCCATTTGCAGCTGCTGAGTGTCCACCATAGGCCATTTATATACCTCCCTAAATGGGCTGACTCCCCCCCACAGGGCCGTGGTCACCACTTGGCACAAGCACCCGTGCAAGTGCCGTTTGCCTGGACAGGTGGGTGTGCCCATTCTTGGGCGACGGCACTGGCACAGGGTCCCTCATATTACAATGAAGTGTCTCTGATGGTGGTGGTGCACAACCAACATCAGACACACCGTCGTAATATGAGGGGCCCTGTGCCAGTACAGCCGCCCACGAGAGAGTGTTCCCCCCAGCTCGAACAGTGCTCTACCACTTGCAAAACTTACCTCTCTCTGCTGCACCACTGTGTAGTCTGTGCTGTTAAATCCTTCAATGGCACTGCCATTGAAATACAAACAAATTGAAATAAAAATTTGTTGAAATGATAGATGATAGTAAAAATATACTGGGGCCCTGGCCTCCATTTACACCAGTTAATACTTTGCGCCAATTACAACTGTCTGCTGCTCAGCAGAGGAGCCCACCCCTGTACCTAGCTATGCCACCAGTTTATTTATGAACATTTGTTTGGCTGACATTTAGCCCACTTTATTATTTTGGCCTACTAACTGTGTCAGCAACTTATTACAGTTGTCCTCCACTGAACAAAGCAATGCCGCCTGTTTAGTCCTGTTACCAATTTTGAACTGCATTTAGCCTACCTACTTTTTGGGGCCTACTAACTGTGTCAGCCTCTCATTACAGTTGTCCTCCGCTGAACAAAGCAATGCCGCCTGTTTAGTCCTGTTACCAATTTTGAACTGCATTTAGCCTACTTTCTTATTTGGGCCTACTAACTGTGTCTGCCCCTCATTACAGTTGTCCTCCTCCACTGAACAAAGCAATGCCGCCTGTTTAGTCTTGTTACCAATTTTGAACTGCATTTAGCCTACTTACTTATTTGGGCCTAGTAACTGTGTCAGCCTCTCATTACAGTTGTCCTCCTCCGCTGAACAAAGCAATGCCGCCTGTTTAGTCCTGTTACCAATTTTGAACTGCATTTAGCCTACTTTCTTATTTGGGCCTACTAACTTTATCTGCCCCTCATTACAGTTGTCCTCCTCCGCTGCACAAAGCAATGCTGCCTGTTTATTCCTGTTACCAATTTTGAACTGCATTTAGCCTACTTTCTTATTAGGGCCTACTAACTGTGTCTGCCCCTCATTACAGTTGTCCTCCACTAAATAAAGCAATGCCGCCTGTTTAGTCCTGTTACCAATTTTGAACTGCATTTAGCCTACTTTATTATTTGGGCCTACTAACTGTGTCTGCCATTCATTACAGATGTCTTCCACTGAACAAAGCAATGCCGCCTGTTTAGTCCTGTTAACAAATTTGAACTGCATTTAGCCTGCTTTAGTATTTGGGCCTAATAACTGTGTCTGCCACTCACTACAGTTGTCCTCCACTGAACAAAGCAATGCCGCCTGTTTAGTCCTGTTACCAATTTTGAACTGCATTTAGCCTACTTTCTTATTTGGGCCTAATAACTGTGTCTGCCCCTCATTACAGTTGTCCTCCACTGAACAAAGCAATGCCGCCTGTTTAGTCCTGTTACCAATTTTGAACTGCATTTAGCCTACTTCCTTATTTGGGCCTACTAACTGTGTCAGCCTCTCATTACAGTTGTCCTCCGCTGAACAAAGCAATGCCGCCTGTTTAGTCCTGTTACCAATTTTGAACTGCATTTAGCCTACTTTCTTATTTGGGCCTACTAACTGTGTCTGCCCCTCATTACAGTTGTCCTCCGCTGAACAAAGCAATGCCACCTGTGTACTCTTACCAATTTTGAACTGCATTTAGCGTACTTACTTATTTGGGCCTAGTAACTGTGTCAGCCTCTCATTACAGTTGTCCTCCTCCGCTGAACAAAACTATACCGCCTGTGTAGTTCTCTTACCAATGTTGAACTGCATTTAGCCTACTTTCTTATTTGGGCCTACTAAATGCGTCTGCTCCTCATTACAGTTGTCCTCCACTGAACAAAGCAATGCCGCCTGTTTAGTCCTGTTACCAATTTTGAACTGCATTTAGCCTACTTTCTTATTTGGGCCTACTAACTTTATCTGCCCCTCATTACAGTTGTCCTCCTCCGCTGCACAAAGCAATGCTGCCTGTTTATTCCTGTTACCAATTTTGAACTGCATTTAGCCTACTTTCTTATTTGGGCCTACTAACTGTGTCTGCCCCTCATTACAGTTGTCCTCCACTAAATAAAGCAATGCCGCCTGTTTAGTCCTGTTACCAATTTTGAACTGCATTTAGCCTACTTTCTTATTTGGACCTACTAACTGTGTCTGCCCCTCATTACAGTTGTCCTCCGCTGAACAAAGCAATGCCGCCAGTTTAGTCCTGTTAGCAATTTTGAACTGCATTTAGCCTACTTTCTTATTTGGGCCTAATAACTGTGTCTGCCCCTCATTACAGTTGTCCTCCACTGAACAAAGCAATGCCGCCTGTTTAGTCCTGTTACCAATTTTGAACTGCATTTAGCCTACTTCCTTATTTGGGCCTACTAACTGTGTCAGCCTCTCATTACAGTTGTCCTCCGCTGAACAAAGCAATGCCGCCTGTTTAGTCCTGTTACCAATTTTGAACTGCATTTAGCCTACTTTCTTATTTGGGCCTACTAACTGTGTCTGCCCCTCATTACAGTTGTCCTCCGCTGAACAAAGCAATGCCACCTGTGTACTCTTACCAATTTTGAACTGCATTTAGCGTACTTACTTATTTGGGCCTAGTAACTGTGTCAGCCTCTCATTACAGTTGTCCTCCTCCGCTGAACAAAACTATACCGCCTGTGTAGTTCTCTTACCAATGTTGAACTGCATTTAGCCTACTTTCTTATTTGGGCCTACTAAATGCGTCTGCCCCTCATTACAGTTGTCCTCCACTGAACAAAGCAATGCCGCCTGTTTAGTCCTGTTACCAATTTTGAACTGCATTTAGCCTACTTTCTTATTTGGGCCTACTAACTTTATCTGCCCCTCATTACAGTTGTCCTCCTCCGCTGCACAAAGCAATGCTGCCTGTTTATTCCTGTTACCAATTTTGAACTGCATTTAGCCTACTTTCTTATTTGGGCCTACTAACTGTGTCTGCCCCTCATTACAGTTGTCCTCCACTAAATAAAGCAATGCCGCCTGTTTAGTCCTGTTACCAATTTTGAACTGCATTTAGCCTACTTTCTTATTTGGACCTACTAACTGTGTCTGCCCCTCATTACAGTTGTCCTCCGCTGAACAAAGCAATGCCGCCAGTTTAGTCCTGTTAGCAACCTGGGTGTATGGGTGGATGACAAACTCATATTCAGTGGCCAGTGTCAGGCAGCTGCTACAAAGGCAAATAAAATAATGGGATGCATTAACCCCTTAAGCCCCGAGGGTGGTTTGCACGTTAATGACCGGGCCAATTTTTACAATTCTGACCACTGTCCCTTTATGAGGTTATAACTCTGGAACGCTTCAACGGATCTTGGCGATTCTGACATTGTTTTCTCGTGACATATTGTACTTCATTTTAGTAGTAACATTTATTCGATATAACTTGCGTTTATTTGTGAAAAAAACGGAAATTTGGCGAAAATTTTGAAAATTTCGCAATTTTCCAACTTTAAATTTTTATGCCCTTAAATCACAGAGATATGTCACGCAAAATACTTAATAAGTAACATTTCCCACATGTCTCCTTTACATCAGCACAATTTTGGAACCAAAATTTTTTTTTGTTAGGGAGTTATAAGGGTTCAAAGTTGACCAGCAATTTCTCATTTTTACAACACCATTTTTTTTTAGGGACCACATCTCATTTGATGTCATTTTGAGGGGTCTATATGATAGAAAATACCCAAGTGTGACACCATTCTAAAAACTGCACCCCTCAAGGTGCTCAAAACCACATTCAAGAAGTTTATTAACCCTTCAGGGGTTTCACAGGAATTTTTGGAATGTTTAAATAAAAATGAATATTTAACTTTTTTTCACACAAAATTTATTTCAGCTCCAATTTGTTTTATTTTACCAAGGGTAACAGGATAAAATGGATGCCAAACATTGTTGTACAATCTGTACTGAGTACGCTGATACCCCATATGTGGGGGTAAACCACTGTTTGGGCGCATGGCAGAGCTCGGAAGGGAAGGAGCGCCATTTGACTTTTAAATGCAAAATTGACAGGAATTGAGATGGGACACCATGTTGCGTTTGGAGAGCCACTGATGTGCCTAAACATTGAAACCCCCCACAAGTGACACCATTTTGGAAAGTAGACACCCTAAGGAACTTATCTAGATGTGTGGTGACCACTTTGACCCACCAATTGCTTCACAGAAGTTTATAATGCAGAGCCGTAAAAATAAAAAATCATATTTTTTCACAAAAATGATCTTTTCGCCCCCAATTTTTTATTTTCCCAAGAGTAAGAGAAGAAATTGAACCTCAAAAATTGTTGGCCAATTTGTCCTGAGTACGCTGATACCCCGTATATGGGTGTAAACCATTGTTTGGGCGTATGGCAGAGCTCGGAAGGGAAGGAGCGCCATTTTACTTTTCAATGCAAAATTGACTGGAATTGAGATGGGATGCCATGTTGCGTTTGGAGAGCCCCTGATGTGCCTAAACATTGAAATCCCCACAAGTGACACCATTTTGGAAAGTAGACCCCTTAAGGAACTTATCTAGAGGTGTGGTGAGCACTTTGACCCAACAAGTGCTTCACAGAAGTTTATAATGCAGAGCCGTAAAAATAAAAAATCATATTTTTTCACAAAAATAATCTTTTCGCCACCAATTTTTTATTTTCCCAAGGGTAAGAGAAGAAATTAGACCACAAAAGTTGTTGTGCAATTTGTCCTGAGTGCGACGATACCCCATATGTGGGGGTAAACCACTGTTTGGGCGCATGGCAGAGCTCGGAAGGAAAGGAGCGCCATTTGACTTTTCAATGCAAAATTGACTGGAATTGAGATGGGACGCCATGTTGCGTTTGGAGAGCCCCTGATGTGCCTAAACATTGGAACCCCTCACAAGTGACACCATTTTGAAAAGTAGACCCCTTAAGGAACTTATCTAGATGTGTGGTGAGCACTTTGACCCAACAAGTGCTTCACAGAAGTTTATAATGCAGAGCCGTAAAAATAAAAAATCTTATTTTTTCACAAAAATGATCTTTTCGCCCCCAATTTTTTATTTTCCCAAGGGTAAGAGAAGAAATTAGACCACAAAAGTTGTTGTGCAATTTGTCCTGAGTGCGACGATACCCCATATGTGGGGGTAAACCACTTTTTGGGTGCATAGCAGAGCTCGGAAGGGAAGGAGCGCCATTTGACTTTTCAATGCAAAATTGACTGGAATTAAGATGGGACGCCATGTTGGTTTGGAGAGCCCCTGATGTGCCTAAACATTAAAAACCCCCACAAGTGACACCATTTTGGAAACTAGACCCTCTAAGGAACTTATCTAGATGTGTTTTGAGAGCTTTGAACCCCCAAGTGTTTCACTACAGTTTATAACGCAGAGCCGTTAAAATAAATTTATTTTTTTTTCGCAAAAATTTTTTAGCCCCCAGTTTTGTATTTTCACAAGGGTAACATAATAAATTGGACCCCAAAAGTTGTTGTCCAATTTGTCCTGAGTACGCTGATACCCCATATGTGGGGGGGAACCACTGTTTGGGCTCATGGCAGAGCTCGGAAGGGAAGGAGCGCCATTTGGAATGCAGACTTAGATGGATTGGTCTGCAGGCGTCACGTTGCATTTGCAGAGCCCCTGATGTACAGTAGAAACCACCCACAAGTGACCCCATATTGGAAACTAGACCTCCCATGGAACTTATCTAGATGTGTTGTGAAAACTTTGAACCCCCAAGTGTTTCACTACAGTTTACAACGCAGAGCCGTGAAAATAAAAATCCTTTTTTTTCCCACAAAAATGATTTTTAGCCCCCCAAATTTTTATTTTCCCAAGGATAACAAGAGAACTTGGACCCAAAAAGTTGTTGTCCAATTTGTCTCGAGTACGCTGATACCCCATATGTTGGGGTAAACCCCTGTTTGGGCGCACGGGAGAGCTCGGAAGTGAAGGAGCACTGTTTTACTTTTTCAATGCAGAATTGGCTGGAATTGAGATCGGACGCCATGTCGCGTTTGGAGAGCCCCTGATGTGTCTAAACAGTGGAAACCCCCCAATTATAAATGAAACCCTAATCCAAACGCACCACTAACCCTAATCCCAACTGTAACCCTAACCACACACCTAACCCAGACACACCCCTAATTCTAATCCCAACCCTAATCCCAACCGTAAATGTAATCCAAACCCTAACCCTAGCCCCAACCCTAGCCCTAACCCTAACCCTAACCCTAACCGGAAAATGGAAATAAATACATTTTTTTTAATTTTATTATTTTTCCCTAAGGCTAGGTTCACATTGCGTTAGGGAAATCCGTTTAGCACTAGCGGATTGCGCTAACACAATGTCTTTTTAGGTGTCGTGTTTAGTGGTCGCGTTAACGTCCCCGCTCTGGAAGATCGGGGATCGGACCTCGGGCGCGCCGCGGACGCTGCAAGCAGCGTCTGAGGCGCGCCACAAAAGAATGGCACCTTGCTAGCGCGAGCCGAAAATGGCACGCTCTAGCGATGCGCTACACCTGAAAATCACATTGCTGTCAATGGTTGTGCTAACGGACCCGTTGCACGGCGTTAATTGTGACATTTTCGCCGTGCAACGCTGTCCGTTAGCGTTAACCCATTAACGCAATGTGAACCTAGCCTAACTAAGGGGGTGATGAAGGGGGGTTTGATTTACTTTTATAGCGAGTTTTTTAGCGGATTTTTATGATTGGCAGCCGTCACACACTAAAAGACGCTTTTTATAGCAAAAAAGTTTTTGCGTCTCCACATTTTGAGACCTATAATTTTTCCATATTTTGGTCCACAGAGTCATGTGAGGTCTTGTTTTTTGCGGGACGAGTTAACGTTTTTATCGGTTACATTTTCGGACACGTGACAGTTTTTGATCGCTTTTTATTCCGATTTTTTTGTGAGGCAGAATGACCAAAAACCAGCTATTCATGAATTTCTTTTGGGGGAGGCGTTTATACCGTTCCGCGTTTGGTAAAATTGATGAAGCAGTTTTATTCTTCGGGTCAGTACGATTACAGCGACACCTCATTTATATCATTTTTTTTATGTTTTGGCGCTTTTATACGATAAAAGCTATTTTATAGAAAAAATAATTATTTTGGCATCGCTTTATTCAGAGGACTATAACTTTTTTATTTTTTTGGTTATGATGCTATATGGCGGCTCGTTTTTTGCGGGACAAGATGACGTTTTCAGAGGTAACATGGTTATTTATATCCGTCTTTTTGATCGCGTGTTATTCCACTCTTTGTTCAGCGTTATGATAATAAAGCGTTGTTTTTTGGCTCGTTTTTTTTTTTTTTTTCTTACGGTGTTCACTGAAGGGGTTAACTAGTGGGCCAGTTTTATAGGTCGGGTCGTTACGGACGCGGCGATACTAAATATGTGTACTTTTATTGTTTTTTTGTTTTTTTTTTATGTAAAGAAATGTATTTATGGGAATAATATTTTTTTTTTTCTGCTTTATTTAGGAATTTTTTTTTTATTTTTTTTTTTACAAGTGTGGAAATTTTTTTTTTTACTTTTTCACTTTGTCCCAGGGGGGGACATCACAGATCACCGATCTGACAGTGTGCACAGCACTCTATCAGATCGGTGATCTGACATACAGCCGGGCAGGATTAGAGCTGCAGCTGCAGCCTGATCCTGACCCGGAAGTGCTCCCTGCAGGACCCGGATGCAGCCCGGCGGCCATTTTGGATCCGGGGACTGCAGGGAGAAGACGCTCGGTACACGGTGAGCACATCACCGTGTACCGATCGTCTCAGGGAAGCCCGCAGGGAGCCCCCTCCCTGCGCGATGCTTCCCTGCACCGCCGTCAAAGATGATCGCGGTGTGCCGGGGGTTAATGTGCCGGGAGCGGTCCGTGACCGCTCCTGGCACATAGTGCCGGATGTCAGCTGCGATAGGCAGCTGACACCCGGCCGCGATCGGCCGCGCTCCCCCCGTGAGCGCGGCCGATCGCATATGACGTACTATCCCGTCCATGGGAATTAAGTCCCAGGTCACCTGGACGGGATAGTACGTCATATGGGATTAAGGGGTTAAAAGAGGCATAGATGCTCATGAGGAGAACATAATTTTACCTCTATACAAGTCACTAGTTCGACCACACTTAGAATACTGTGCACAGTTCTGGTGTCCGGTGTATAAGAAAGACATAGCTGAACTAGAGCGGGTGCAGAGAAGGGCAACCAAGGTTATTAGAGGACTGGGGGGTCTGGAATACCAAGATAGGTTATTACACTTGGGGCAATTTAGTTTGGAAAAACGAAGACTAAGGGGTGATCTTATTTTAATGTATAAATATATGAGGGGACAGTACAAAGACCTTTCTGATGATCTTTTTAATCATAGACCCGAAACAGGGACAAGGGGGCATCCTCTGCGTTTGGAGGAAAAAAGGTTTAAGCATAATAACAGACGCGGATTCTTTACTGTAAGAGCAGTGAGACTATGGAACTCTCTGCCGTACGATGTTGTAATGAGTGATTCATTACTTTTTTTTTTTTTTTACTTAAATTTAAGAGGGGACTGGATACCTTTCTGGAAAAGTATAATGTTACAGGGTATATACACTAGATTCCTTGATAGGGCGTTGATCCAGGGAACTAGTCTGATTGCCGTATGTGGAGTCGGAAAGGAATTTTTTTCCCCAATGTGGAGCTTACTCTTTGCCACATGGGTTTTTTTTGCCTTCCTCTGGATCAACATGTTAGGGCATGTTAGGTTAGGCTACGGGTTGAACTAGATGGACTTATAGTCTTCCTTCAACCTTAATAACTATGTAACTATGTAACTTTGAACTGCATTTAGCCTACTTACTTTTTGGGGCCTATTAACTGTGTCAGCCTCTCATTACAGTTGTCCTCCGCTGAACAAAGCAATGCCGCCTGTTTAGTCCTGTTACCAATTTTGAACTGCATTTAGCCTACTTTCTTATTTGGGCCTATATCTGTGTTTCCTCCTCATCCTGCCCATTGGCCAGCCACTGCTAGATGAGTCTGCTGGTACATTGACACAGACCACTACATTCCCCTTGCACTCTACACAGCCAGAATCTGACCCTGCTGAAAGTCAGGTTCCCTGTTGTGAATTCTGTGGCAGAGCTCCCTCCTGTGGTCACAAGTGGTACTTCGGCTGGTTCTCTCTGTGAGCTTCCGTTGGTGGAGGAAAGTGGTACTGCGGCTTCTGAGTTTCCTTCCTCAGGTGATGTGGTGAAGTCGTTAGGTGCTGCTCTATTTAACTCCACCTAGTGCTTTGATCCTGGCCTCCAGTCAATGTTCTAGTATTGGACCTGTTTCCTCCTGGATCTTTTCTGTGGCCTGCTGATCTGCATAGCTAAGTTCCTCTTTGCTATTTGTTTGCTGTTTTTTTCTGTCCAGCTTGTCAATTTGTTTTTTACTGCTTGCTGGTAGCTCTGGGACGCAGAGGGTGTACCTCCGTGCCGTTAGTTCGGTACGGAGGGTCTTTTTGCCCTCTTTGCGTGGTTTTTGTAGGGTTTTGTGTTGACCGCAAAGTTACCTTTCCTATCCTCGCTCTGTTCAGAAAGTTGGGCCTCACTTTGCTAAATCTATTTCATCTCTACGTTTGTCTTTTCATCTTAACTCACAGTCATTATATGTGGGGGCTGCCTTTTCCTTTGGGGTATTTCTCTGAGGCAAGGTAGGCTTATTTTCTATCTTCAGGCTAGCTAGTTTCTCAGGCCGTGCCGAGTTGCATAGGGAGCGTTAGGCGCAATCCACGGCTGCCTTTAGTGTGGTTGGAGAGGATTAGGGATTGCGGTCAACAGAGTTCCCACGTCTCAGAGCTCGTTCTTGTTTTTTGGGTTATTGTCAGGTCACTGTATGTGCGCTGACCTCTATGTCCATTGTGGTACTGAATTACCTTTCATAACAGTTCCCCTTCCCGCATACTATACCACCTTACATGGGGACAAAGAGGAAGGTAAAGATGAAAGTGCAGGTTCCTTTATCAGGTAGGGGGGCATACTCGTTGGCACTGGCACAGGCCCCCTCATAGTACGCAGAATTGTCTCTGGCAGTGGGAGGCGCCACCCGCCGTGAAACACACCGCTGTACTATGAGGGGCCCTGTGCCAGTGCCAACTAGTGGGCCCCCCTGCTTGCTCAGGATCACAGCACTTGCAAAGTTGAAATACTTACCTCTCCCTGCTCCACCGCCATGACGTATTTCGCATTTCCTGGGCACACGAAAATCTTGAGCCAGCCCTACCCCCCCACAACTTTAGCCAAATGTTCCCCTATTTTCAATGCCTAACTATTATTATAAAGTAAATTAAGATTGACAAGCTTCAGTAATACGAATTGATGTTTTTGGCATTAAAATGGGCAAGGTAGGTGTTTTCCTGTCCTCCACTCACTGCCGACTTTGAATTCCCCTTGACTTGCATTGGGTTTCGTGTTTCGGTTGGCCCCCTGACTTTTCGCCATAATCGGCCCATTTCACCCAACCCGACTTTTGAGAAAGTCGTGTTTCGCGAAACCCGACTCGATCATAAAAAAGTAAAAGTCGCTCAACTCTACTCTTTATCAGAAAACTGGGGTAGAAAAGTCACAAATTTTTGCACAATGCATAGATGTACCAAAATATTCCAACTTCGCTATAGTATATTTCTTTGCTCCAAAGCATAGGAAGCCTGAAATAATAATTTGGTATTTTCTACTCCAACATTGGTTCAAGACTGATGTGTAATCCATTCGGTTTGATACATTTTCTCCTATGTACTTCTGTCTCTGCTGTACAGTTGGAATATACTTTAATGATATGATCTGCTCATATCCCTTACGTACTGTAGTATTCAGTGAACCTTAATCCATCATTCTCATCTGTTGCAATGAGAAAAAAACATAATTAGTAATTTATCGGTTTTCTAGTAACAGATCTAAAAGAACTTGAATCGGACCATCCTTTATATGTATCTGCCTTCCCACTGCTCATTACACTTTATCAAATATAATATGTGCTGAATTCCTCATCAGTCTTGGTGGGATCATGAAAATAACTACTTTTATTGCTGAAGTTAAGGATTTATTCAGATCTGCAAAGTTTCTGCTATTTTGCCAGCAGAAATAGCGAAGTACTCTGGCATAACAGACAGCCTCTGAACATAAGGCCAAGTTATTATTATTATTTATTTATATAGCAGCATTGATTCCATGGTGCTGTACATGAGAAGGGGTTACATACAAGTTACAAATATCACATACAGTAAACAAACTAACAATGACGGACTGATACAGAGGGGCGAGGACCCTGCCCTTGCGGGCTTACATTCTACAGGATTATGGGGAAGGAGACAGTAGGTTGAGGGTTGCAAGAGCTCCGGTGTTGGTGAGGCGATAGCTCCGGTGTTGGTGAGGCGGTAGCTCCGGTGTTGGTGAGGCGGTAGCTCCGGTGTTGGTGAGGCGGTAGCTTCGATAGTGATGAGGCACACAAGTTCACACAATTTTATTTTTGGTCTGAGTGCTGTCCATGAAAAAACTGACATCACACGGATGGCACGGGGACCAATGTGATTTAATTAGTTGATAGAATTATTATTATTATTATTTATTATTATACATTTACATAGCGCCATTTATTCCATGGTGCTTTACATGTGAAAAGGGGCAAATATAGACAAATACAATAAACATGAGCAGAAAACAAGGCACTAACAGGTACAGAAGGAGAGAGAGGACCCTGCCCGCGAGGGCTTACAGTCTGCAGGAGATGGGTGAGGATACACTAGGAGAGGGTAGAGCTGGTTGTGTGGCGGTTCAGTAGGTTGATCACTGCAGGCTGTAGGGTTGTCGGAAGCATTTTTTTTCATGGATTGAATCTGTGTGTAAAGAAACATCTTAACATGCATTAGTTTTTTCTGTAGGTCAGATGAGACTTGTCTATTTAAGTGTGCACAAAAAAATTGGATCCAATACAGATCAATTCAATTCAAATGAGCTTTATTGGCAGGACTAAGTACATGTTAGCATTGCCAAAGCATATGGTAAAAATACAGGGGTGGGGGAGGGGGGGATATAGAGGTCCAAGGAATATCAAATTCCTTTTAGAGGATAGGGGATGTTTCCAGGGTGGGGTATAGGAGTCCATGACATATCAGGCTCTTTAGTGGGGGGATAGGGACGTGTCCAGTGTTGGGGTATAGGAGTCCATGACATATCAGGCTCCTCTTAGTCTGTGGCAGGCACTGACATATTCCGCTGCTACGGCCACTGCACTTTCCTCTTCCCCCAGTATTATCTGTAGTTTCTCTTCCTCCTCCTTGGAGGTGAAGTGTGGGAGGAGATCAGACAGTCTCTTGAAGTGAGTGTCCCTCACTGCGGAGTATTTGGGGCACCTCAGCAGGAAGTGGGCCTCATCCTCCACGGCCTCTTGGGGGCACTGCTGGCAGAGTCTGCTCTCTCGAGGCTTGTAGTTCTGTCGGTGCCGCCCGGATTCGATGAGTAGGCTGTGGGCGCTCAGTCTGTACCGTCTCAGGATCTGTCGATCTTTGGGGTTTTCTAGTTTCTCTAGATATGGGGCCAGTTTGTATTCCCTCTGTAGATTCCGGTATATTGTCAGTTTCTGGGATTTGTTTATGTCGTTCCTCCAGATGCTGAGATATTCCTCTTTGACTTTGTGTACCATTTTCTGGATTTCACCTTTTGTCAGGCCATGGAGGTTGATAGCTTGGTCAGACTGGCTTTGGGTACTTTTCCTTGGGAGGCTTCCTGAGGCTTCCTGGTGTAGGAGGGCTTTGTGATGGTAGGAGCTGGGACTGCTACTTTGTAGATGAGCCTTGAATGACAGCGCCTTCTTCTTTATTGCGATGTGTAGTGGGTATCTGCCCAGCTCTGCTCGGCAGGCGCTATTTGATGTGCTCCGATGGACTTGGAGAAGATGCTTGCAGAACTCTAGGTGGAATATTTCTGTCGGCCCAGCGTCCCACTTTGACCAGTTTGGGTATGAGACTGGGCCCCAGACCTCACTACCGTATAGAAGAATTGGGGCAATGATGGAGTCAAAAATTTTTAGCCATACGGTTACTGGTGCCTTGAGGTGGTACAGACGCCTTCTGATGGCATAGAAGGCTTTGGATGCCTTGTCTTTTAGTGACTCTATGGCTTGCTTGAAGCTCCCTGACTGGCTGAGTTCTAGGCCCAGGTAGGTGTACCTGTTGGTTTCAGTAAATGGACGGTTGTCTATCATAAAGGTAGGATTGCCAGTGGGTTTCTGCTTTCTTTTCTGGAACACCATGATATTAGTTTTTTTCTCGTTGATTGGCAGTGCCCATGTGCTGCTGAAGGTCTCTAGGATTTTCAGATGATCTTGGAGGCCTTTCTCAGTTGGTGATAACAGCACGAGGTCGTCTGCGTACAGCAGAAATTTCACCTGGGTGTCATGGAGGGTGAGTCCTGGTGCTGAGGAGGACTCTAGGGCCACTGCCAGCTCATTGATGTAGATGTTAAAGAGCGTTGGACTGAGGCTGCAGCCCTGTCTCACTCCTCGACTTTGTTGGAAATAGGCTGTCCTCCTTCCGTTGACCTTCACACTGCAACTGTTCTCTGTGTAGGAGCTTCGGATGACATCATATGTTTTGCCTCCTATTCCGCTCCCCAGCAATTTTAGGAATAGTCCTGGGTGCCACACTGAGTCGAAGGCCTTCTTGAAGTCCACAAAACAAGCGTATATCTTCCCGTTCTTTGTATTGTGGACGTGGCTCTTGATGAGGCTGTGCAGAGTGTAGATGTGGTCAGTGGTGCGGTGGTTTGGCATGAACCCTGCTTGGCTCTTGCTGAGGATGTTGTGCTCGGTGAGGAAGGTGAGGATCCTCTTGTTCAGGATGCAGTTGAAGAGTTTACCCAGGTTGCTGCTGACACATATCCCTCGGTAGTTTGCTGGGTCGTACTTGTCCCCATTTTTGTGTATAGGGGTTATGAGGCCTTGGTTCCAGTTTTTGGGGAAGCAGCCGGCCTGCAGTACAATATTAAATAGTTTTGTTATCGCAGCCTGGATGTCTGGAGGGCTGTATTTCAGCATTTCTGGGAGGATCCCATCTGGACCACTGGCTTTTTTACCTTTTATCTGTGTGATCCTTTCTGTTATTTCTGTCAGTGTGATTGGTGTATCCAGAGGATTTTGGAAATCTTTGAACTTTTCCTCCATATCTTTCAGTTTTTTCACAAGCTCTTTTTGTGCCAGGTTCAGGTCTTCACTTGGGATGTCATTGTAGAGGTCCTTGAAGTACTGGAGCCAGATGTTGCCGCTCTGGATGTGGAGGCTGTTGCTTTTCTGGTTGGATCCATGGTGATTCCACAGTTCCCAAAATTTGTTGTCTTCAAGGGCATCTTGGAGTTGGAGGAGTTTGGTAGAGATGTCGTTTTGCTTTTTCTTTCTGAGGATGGCTTTGTAATTTCGTTGTACGGTGTGGTAGGCTTCTCTCCGAGTGGGGTTATTGGGGTCTCTGTGTTTTTTATTTGAGGCCATTCTTAGGGCCTTCCGTATGGTCTTGCATTCTTTGTCAAACCAGTTGTTGGGATTTTGTTTACTCGGTCTCTTGTTGATGCTTCTTTTCAGGTCAGACATTTCTGCCATGGCACATAGAATGTCGTTAAGGTCTCTTACCGCCAGGTGTACTCCTTCTGGGTTGAGTTCATACACGTTATTATGGAAACATTGGAGCTTCTCCTTGATCTCTGGTCTGTTGATGGCATCTTTGTATTTTGGGGCCGACATCTTGGACCATTTGAAGGATGGTGGCAGGCTAAAGAGGCCGGTCTTTTGCGGGGTTTGTGAGGGTGATTTCTTTGTGGATTTGATGTATAGGAGCAGTTGGTTATGGTCTGACAGGTGTGTTTGTGGGGTGACTATAAGGGCGCCAATATTTGTAGGGTCCATATCTGTGATGGCATAGTCTATCACACTGCTGCCCACATGGGAGTTTAGGGTATGTCTTCCCAGTGAGTCTCCCTTGGTGCGACCATTGAGGATACGAAGTCCAAGGCTTCGGCATAGGTTCAACAGCGTTCTGCCACTTTTATTAACTGTGCAATCATAGCTGTTCCTGTCGGTGTGTACTGGGTTGTCACAGTCGGTATCTGCTCCAAGTATATAGATGTTTCCATCAGTGGTCAGGTAGTCTCTTTCTCTTCCCGTTCTTGCGTTGAGGTCTCCGTAGATGAGAACGTTCCCAAGAGTCTGGAAATGGGCAGCTTCAGTCTTTAGGGTCTCAAAGCTGTCTGGGTTGAAGTATGGAGACTCTGGAGGAGCTACGTACACTGCACAGAGGTAGATGTCGGCCACGGATGTGAGGATGGAGCGGCTTATACCGTAAGATTACCGTAAGATTTTTGTGGATACAAACAATTCTTCAACACAGGAAGTTGTTGTTGGTTATATAAATTTTCACAGCCAATATGGATGAAAATTGAGATTAAAAATCATTTGTTTTTCTGGATGAAATAAAACCTGTACAGTACACAGCCAATTAAATAGATGAAAGAGTCCGGCACTGACAGTATCCATAAAGCAGACCAGCAGTATAGACATCATCTCCATGTAGGCCTCAGCATTGTCCTGAGGCTCGCAATCCATCACTTTATGGGAGGCGATTGATCTGCAGATCGCTGCTCCTGGGCAGAGATTATATTTAATCATGTAAGAATACGCCATATTCCAGAGCCACCAGTATAAAGTTAAAAACTGAAACCTTAACATAAGACTAGAAATCTGCTGAGTAAATAAATATACCAGAGAGAATGCAATATTGGAGTGCTCAACCACACAATTACAATATTCAGGATTACTGATCAAATGGCATCCCTTCATCCTGAAGTTGAAGTTTACTTTCTGAACAAGAAGTATTTATTAGGCTAGGTTCACATTTGCGGTTGAGTCCGTAGCATTTCGTACGCAACCGCATGGCAAAACGCATGCAAGTGCATGATAACGCTGCGTTTTTTTTTCCGCATCAACTTACGCATGACGGATAAAAACCGCAATGATTGCACGCATTTCCATGCGTTTTTGCGAACGAACGCGTTGTTTATGCGCATATGCGCTTGTTATGAAAAAATTTTTCAAGGAGAATTTCCTTGACACAAGGCAAGACAATCTTTCATCGGGATTCACCTTTAACATGGATTTCTGAATATAGACCCTTGTGCAAATGCAAGCGAATGAATGTCCTTGCCTTCCTATGCATTCCCATAGACTGTAATGCGTTGTTTTGACGCACTCCTTCCGCAAGCGTTTGCATGCATATGGCGGCGGAAATTTGACACCCAAAAAATTCTAACATGGTGCGTCAGCAGCACACCGCGAAAATACGCATGCATAAGCAAACGCGGGGTACCGCATGCAAACGCATGCACCTGCGTCTATAATGTTAAAGATAGGAAATCAAGACACGTGGATGTATGCGTCAGAAACGCTGTGGACACAACCGCAAATGTGAAACTAGCCTTACTCATCTGAATCCAGCATTTTACACCAGTTAAGACCTTTATTCAGACCAGTGGGTTTCATTTTAATCCCTTAAAAACTGAGCAAATTTTCATTTTTGTCATTTTCTTCCAAGAGCCAAAACTTTTTTTTTATTTTCCTGCCAACCTAGCCATATGAGATGCTGTTTTTTGTAGGATGAGATGTACTTTTGAATGGCCCCATATTTTTCTTTACAGTGTGCAGGAAGTGCGTTAAAATTGAGAAAAAAATCACACAATTCTATTTTGGGTTTTGTTTTTATGGCATTCATTCGCAAGTCAAGTGACCTAGCAGTATGATTCTCCTGGTTAGTACAATTACAGCAAAATCAAACTTGTACATTTTTTTATTAAATGAAAACATTTTGGGGAAATGTGTAAAAAAAAAAAAAAAAAATGTGATTGTGTCACCATTTTCCACTTTCCTTCTTCAGTCGTGTTTATTGATACCATTTTGGGGTAGATATAACGTTTTCATCACTTACTGTATTTTTTTAATTACAGAGTTGCTATAGCCGAAAAACCACAATTCTAGATGGATTTTTTTCTCTTTTACAGCAGGTGTTCGCAACCTGTGGCTTGGGAGCAACATATGGCTTGTGGACTCATGATGTGTGGGTCACGACTGCCTGCCAGCCTGGTGCATTAGTACCAAGTGTAGCAAACAGCTATTAGCAGCAGATCTCCAGACTGTGACTTTTATGAGTTGCCCTGCACAGCACAGAACAGCAGATCTGGATGCACATAGACTGGTCTTAGGGATTTAGAGATAATTTAAGTATTGTAGGCAGGATACAAGAGGTAAATGAAGCTGGATGTAACATTGTGATGGAGGCATGGGCGGACATACCGCCGGTTCAACCGGTGCAACTGCACCGGGGCCCGGAGGCTTCGGGGGGCCCCTGCAGGGTGGCTAATAATGAGGGCAATCTGGCCAGTTTATCCAGCTCCTGGGGCCCCCTGGTCAGATTGCCCTCATGTGTGGCGGGCAGGGAGCAATCCCTGCAGCTCCGCTGCCTGCAAGAGAGAATGGAAGCGGAGCGGAGCTGCAGGGAATGGATCCGTCCTGCTTACTGCCCGCACTTCCTGTCTCACACAGCAGTGGCTGCATGATGACATCATCATTCAGCGCCGCAGCTGTGCGAGACAGGAAGCTGCCGGTGTGCGGCTTCAGGATACCGTGCGCAGAGGTGGGACATCTGTCTTCTTCACGGCTGCTCCTCCTCCCGGCTCGTCCTGTCTGGCACCTGTTAGATCGCCTCCTTCTACCTGCACTGACTGCACACACTTCCAGCCTGTGCAGAACGGCGTCTGCACACTCATGGCTGGAGGTAAGCTGTGTGCAGGACCTCAATCACCCCCTGAACAGGAGGTAAACAATTGTCTGAATGTGACGGATTGTTTACCAGAGTAAAGAGAGGAGGCAGGGGCTGCAGTCAGAGACTAGAAGCAGTGATTTACTGACTGTGACCCCTGGAGCTTTGTGTTGTCTGGTAAGTGCAGGATTCTCATCCACAGACAGCACCGACCAGAGAGCTCAGAGCTGGGGAACAGTGTCACTAAATCACTGGGTCTATTCTCTGACGGGACTCCAGTCATCACTGCTGTAACAAATCCATGCTGGGACTGACCCCTGAGCCTATCCCCCAGTGAAGACTTTATTCACATATACTGTATCTGTTGCATTAAACACACAGGTACAATACATAGACACATATAAAGGTATGTTTCCTCAGTTAGTAAACACTGCGGGTTGGACGCTGTGTACATCCGCAGTGTCCAATTCTCAGGGTCCAGATGTTACAGCATAGTGGATGAGATTTCAAGGAATCCCATGTCCACTATGCGTGCATCGGCGCCCGTGACTTCCCTGCAGAGACGGACATGCGGCACATCTTTCTAGACTGCAGCATGTCTATGTATCTTGCGGAGACGCTCAGTCTCTGCGAGATAAATTTCTCGTCCAGTGTATAGGATGCAGTGATTCCGCATGGTTCGATCAACACATGCAGAATCACCGCAGCTACAAAAGTCGGCAGCACTTTGGACCGAGCGGATATGTGCTGCGTCCAAAGCGCTGCTGATTCCTGACCGTGGAACCATACCCTTTATACATAAATGTATAGTATATCACATATGCAGTAGACACAGGTGTTTATTATACATGGGTATATTCTAAATGTTTGTATTATATATAGGTATGTACATGTACTGTGAGTGCACTTCATATACTGTATATAGTTATACACTGATGCACTGATATACTGTAGGTAGCTACATCATTTTTGCCTACTACTAGTTTTGAAAAATCTCCCCTGTGTGTATAAGCCGTTAACGAAATATGACGTACTGCGTACGTCATATGTTGTCTTCCTGCCGGCTCGCAAGTTGATCCTGCATCTTTCCTGGCAAATGATGGCATTGTTATTCAGCCATCGTCTGTCACTAGCACCTGCTGTTCATTTGTTAAACACCGCTGTGGATCTGTGACAGCAGCATTTACAGCATGTCGGCAGGGGAGAGTGTTGATCAATGCGCCCATTGGCATTCTTGTGACATGGTGGTGGAGAGTTGATGGGTTGCCATGATGGCCAGAGGCCTGTTGAGAGCCTGTGCCTGTCATGACAAATTCCTGTGAAAACCAGACTGTAGCTGACTTTCATAGTAGATTGTGATTTTTTTTCAATATTCAGCAATACTGTGGCACTTCTAAATATAGCACAAGTAATCGGATTATTGCAGGTTCAACAAGCCCCCTAAGGGGACTAACAAATACAGAGAAAAGGAAAAGAAAAATGCTTTGAAAAATTTGAAAAAAAAGTTCAAATTACCCTCCTTTTTCCCGATTAGGAAATAAAAAAAAATCCACATCTTTGGTATCTCTACATTAGTAATGGCATGGCAAGGTCATAGTGTGGCGAATAATATCACATACCAGGGACAATTACTGCCACACTGTGACCAGACCACATTATCACAACATAATGACCGAATAATACAAGGTATTGTATTATTTGGTCACTATGTTGTGATAATGTGGTCTGGTCACAGTGTGGCAGTAATTGTCCCTGGTATGTGATATTATTCGGTCACTTTGTAGTGGTTAAATGTGATCTGGTCACGGTGTGGCAGTGTTTGTCTCCTGTATGATATTCGGTCAGTATATGGTGGTAACATGTGGTTTAGTCATGGTGTGGCGGTATTTCTCCCCTGTATGTGATATTATTCGGTCACTAAGTGGTGGTAATTTGTGGTCTGGTCACGGTGTGGCGGTGTTTATTTGGTATTATTTGTCTTGGTATAGGGGACTGTGTTGTGTATTGAGGTCACCTCTTCTCTCTGATATCAATAAGGGGAAGATTCTTGATTTCCAATACAGCCGAAATACTTGGGAGTTTTACCCCTCCCTGTCCTGTGACTATTACACAGTAGAAAAGATGCACTAACATTTGTTCTCCTGTGAAAACAAGAAATCCCCTATCCTAAGACCACTTATATGTTCAGTATTTGGTCAGAATTATACCTTAGTAGTTGTAAGCCAGAGAGGGCAATGATGGGGCAGAAGGCAATGATTGGGTTGACGGAGAGACAATGATAGGGATAGAGGGGGAGAAAGCAATGATGGGGTGGTGGAAAGGGCAATAATGGGGGTGGTGGAGGAGGAGGAGGAAAGGATGCATGTCATGGAATGGGTAATGATGGGGGCGGTGGGGAGGAGAAAAGGATGGAGGTCGTGGAATGGGTAATGATGGGGGTGGTGGGGGAGAAGACAATGTTGATGGCGGTCGAAAGGACAATGATGGGGGTGGTGGGGGAGGTGGAAATGATGGTGGTGGTGGAATGGGTAATGATGGGGTGTTGGGGAGAAAGCAGTGATGGAGGTGGTGAAGAGGGCAATCGGGGGCGGGGGAGAGGGCAATAATGGGATGGGGGAAGGAGGACAATGAGCGGTGTGGGGGATTAGGATGGGAGGAAGGGGGATTTATAATGGATTTAGGAACAGGGGGAGGTGGAGGAAGACGTTATTATCGATTATGTCTAACACAGTCCCTTAGTATAAAGTGTACTCACTTATTATGTATAGCACAGTCCCTTAGTATATAGTGTACTCACTTATTATGTATAACACCATCCTGTTATAGGAAGGGGCCCAGACACATTTCCTGCAGAAGGGTCCCAAGCTGTCTGTGTCCGCCCCTGGATGGAGGGGGTGGTTGATGCAAGAATACTGAACATGGGGTATTAGGGGAACCCTTTAATCTAGGTATACTGTCTCAGTGTGATTTATGTGGGAAAGCTTTGCCATTATACTGATAATGGGGGCTCTGGGTGTCACTGCTGCAAGGGGGAGCAGAAGCGAGATATCACTACTCGTGGAGCTAAATCTGGCACTCTATGCAAGAAAGGTTAAGGACTTCTGCTCTACATTTAATAAATACGGTTTTTGATAGATTGTACTTTCACAAATGTGGAGATACCAAATATATTTATTAAAAAAAAATCATTTTTTAAATTTGTAATGGAAAAAAGGTGTGATTGAAATTGTTATGCTTTTTTAAAATATTTTTTTAGGTATTTTTTAAAGCTTTTTTTAACTTTATATTTTAGTCCTTTTAGGGGACTTGGACCTCCGATTGTCTGATTGCCTTTAGTTAATACTGTAATTCAACTGTAAAATCAAGACTTTTCACAAATCTCCTTGATGAGGAAATGTTTAGAGAAATCGTGGCCCATCTTGGTCCATTCTACTCTATCCAAATACTTGTCTTATAAACCTAGTGTAACTTTTGGAGGAGCAAAAACCTCCATGATTGTGTTGTGATGTTCACCTTGTGACAACTAAATTTCCTGTCCTAACATTGAACACACTGACACATTTTGCAATTCTACAGGACTGAAACATCCAGGTGTACATGGTTCCCCATCCATGTATACATGGCACCCCAACCAGGTATACACGGCCCCTCATTCTGGTATATATGGCCTCCATCCAGGTATACATGGCCCCGCATAGAAGTGTGCATGGTACATCTTTCTGGTATGCTTAACCCATCTTGGTATACATGGCACCCCATCCTGGTATACTTGACCCCATCCCTGTCCCGCCCATCCAGGTATACATGTCCCCCCATCTAGGTATGCATGTCCCCCCATCTAGGTATACATTGCCCCTCATCCAGGTATACATTCCCCCCATCCTGGTATACATGGTACCCATCCCCATCCTGATATGCATGGCCTCCTCATCCCCATCCTGGTATACATGGCACCCCCATCCCCATCCTGGTATACAAGACCCCCCCATCATGGTATTGTGGTAGATCGTCTCACTTGGCTGCACATGGAGTTAGACACGGGTACACTGCAGTTTTAAGAACTTCCTTTGGTTTATTGTGCACATCATAAACCAAGGTGTAGTAAGGAAAATACAGCCCTCTGAGTAAAATAGGAAAATAAAACAAAATGGTGGCAGAACAAACACAGTCCTTTTGTGAGTGGGGTGCCTCCCACTCACAGCTGGCAGAACACACACTGTTCAGGTTTCTGAGTCAAAGCAACAACTTCCTGGAGTGCTCCTCCAGGCACAAACTGAACACTGAAAGCTCTGGCCTTCAGCCATTTAAGCCTAGACGTTGTGACTCCTCCATCATGTGAGACTGATCACATGATCCTGGCATCACACAGGTCCTGTCAGGACTCTACAGGTGGAGATGTGATGGGCCCCCTCCCACCCGCTCTATGGAGGTCCACTAAAATTAGCCCATAGCATAACACTCATTTAATGCTCTCAACATGTACTGTGCTGGAGGAAACTACTTTGGTTTTACATCACTGACGCCATCATGTGCAGTGACACGTTTCTCCCCTCTGTCACTTCACCAATGACTCTGTCACAGTATGTATGGTCTCTGTCATGCTGCACACATAAAAATAAATGAATTAATTTACCTTCCCTCCACTCGTTCGCAGAGTTGCATCCTGCTCTGATTCCAGCAGCTGATTTCAGCATGTAAGCAGCACATGTCGTCACTGCTATGCGCCCCCACGCGCCGAGGTCAGCTGCCGGAATATTTACGGCTTCCCAGTGATATTTTGGAGGGAAAAAGTGCGTCTTATAATCTGAAAAATATGGTATGGTCGGCTCTCCTCACCATGTATCTTGCCTGCCCTTTGGCCTCGCAACCCAGTTTGTGACACAGTCACTAGTTCGTGCATGCGTCACTACACGCCGCATCCTCCTATTGGCTTGTGCTGCATTTTTATACTCCCTTTTCCTGTGATGCTGCCACCCCCTTATGAAGACATGACCAAAACACACTCTGGGGTGGGCGCATCACAAGGGAGCTCTTGCTGTGAACCAAGAATGTACTAAACTCATTTTTTTCACATCCATCCTGAGTGTATGATGACTATTTGACCTTGACATATATGGATATGTTGAATGCACAAAGGTATCTATATATATAATTGTCTAAGGGTTTTTCCGTCTGTCTGTCTTTCTGTCTGTCTGTCTTTCTGTCTGTCTGTCTGTCCTGGAAATCCTGCGTCTCTGATTGGTCGAGGCCGCCAGGCCTCGACCAATCAGAGACCAGCACAGCATCGACGTAGAAATCCCGCGTCTCTGATTGGTCAAGGCCGCCAGGCCTCGACCAATCAGCAACGGGCACAGCGACGATGATGTCATAAAGGACGTAGACATCCCGCGTCTCTGATTGATCGAGGCCACCAGGCCTCGACCAATCAGCAACGGGCACAGCGACGATGATGTCATAAAGGACGTAGAAATCCCACATTTCTGATTCAGCGACAGGCACAGTATCGACGTAGATGTCATAATGGTTGCCTGGCGGCCTCGACCAATCAGCAACGGGCACAGCGACGATGATGTCATAATGGTTGCCATGGCGACGATGATGTCATAAAGGTTGCCTCGACCAATCAGCGACGGGCACAGTCTGCCGCGAATTCTGGAATCATCATTGTCCATATACTACAGGGACATGCATATTCTAGAATACCCGATGCGTTAGAATCGGGCCACAATCTAGTTAACCAATATTTGCGCTAAAAATCTTACCCAGGAGGAAGACAGGGTGAACTAGGCTGTATGCAAGAGGGATGGCATGGGAGTGACACAAAGAATTAAAATTATGTAGTAAAACTAGTGTCTGTTTATACTTAGGGTACTGTTATGACCTGGTGGTCAGGACAATAATGGACCTGGTGGTTAAGAGCACACGGAATGACCTGATAGTTACTGATAATAAAGGACGAGCTCTGGGACGTGGGAACTCTGCTGACCGCAATCCCTAATCCTATCAAACACACTAGAAATAGCCGTGGATTGCGCCTAACGCTCCCTATGCAACTCGGCACAGCCTAAGGAACTAGCTAGCCCTGAAGATAGAAAAATAAAGCCTACCTTGCCTCAGAGAAATTCCCCAAAGGAAAAGGCAGCCCCCCACATATAATGACTGTGAGTAAAGATGAAAATACAAACACAGAGATGAAATAGATTTAGCAAAGTGAGGCCCGACTTACTGAACAGACCGAGGATAGGAAAGGTTACTTTGCGGTCAGCACAAAAACCTACAAAAAGACCACGCAGAGGGCGCAAAAAGACCCTCCGCACCGACTCACGGTGCGGAGGCGCTCCCTCTGCGTCCCAGAGCTTCCAGCAAGCAAGACAACAATAAAAATAGCAAGCTGGACAGAAAAATAGCAAACCAAAGAAATACAAGCTGGAACTTAGCTTCTGCTGGGAAGACAGGTCACAAGAACGATCCAGGAGTGAACTAGACCAATACTGGAACATTGACAGGTGGCATGGAGCAAAGATCTAAGTGGAGTTAAATAGAGCAGCCAGCTAACGAATTAACCTCGTCACCTGTGGAAGGAAACTCAGAAACACCCACCAGAGGAAGTCCATGGACAGAACCAGCCGAAGTACCATTCATGACCACAGGAGGGAGCCCGACAACAGAATTCACAACAGGGTACTCCACACGGTGTGAACTTGTAGAGAGAAAGTATAAATCAGCAGAGTGTCCAGTTCAGAAAGTGGGGAGGACAGACACACAGGTCTGATTGATTAGAGGACCTGGTCATTCCTATATTGCCCCACTAGGAAATAGTCAATATGCAGATATATAGTAATAAGGTTTAAGTGGTAATGCCGGAGGAGCTGGGAGCCATGATATACCATAGGTTGGTAGTAGTAATTATTACATTTTCTTCCATGGGAGTAGTAGTCACATATCCAATATAGCTCAGGTTTTCTGAAATCTTGGGTTTCATCCTATTTAATCATAATGGTTTCTTTTTATTCTTGAACATTTTATTACCAGAGGGACTAAACTTACTTCAGGAATCTATTTTGATACAGGAAAGATATACCATATATACTCGAGT
This sequence comes from Ranitomeya imitator, assembly GCF_032444005.1. NCBI lineage: Eukaryota > Metazoa > Chordata > Amphibia > Anura > Dendrobatidae > Ranitomeya > Ranitomeya imitator. The sequence continues at coordinate 253,852,260 of NC_091286.1, forward strand.
ATAAGACGACCCGAGTATAAGCCGACCCCCCTAATTTTGCCACAAAAAACTGGGAAAACTTAATGATTCGATTATAAACCTAGGGTGAAAAATGCAGCAGCTACTGGTAAATTTCAAAAATAAAAATAGATACCAATAAAAGTAAAATTAATTGAGACATCAGTAGTTTAAGTGTTTTTGAATATCCATATTGAATCAGGAGCCCCATATAATGCTCCATACAGTTCATGATGGGCCCCATAAGATGCTCCATACAAAATACGCCCCATATAATGCTCCATACAGTTTATGATGACCTCCATAAGATGCTCCATATTAAAATATTCCCTATATAATGCTGCACAAATGTTGATTATGACCCCATAAGATGCTCCATAGACACATTTGCCCCGCATAATGCTCCACAAATGTGGATTATGGCCCCATAAGATGCTCCATACAGATATTTGCCCCATATAATGCTGCACATGGCCCCATAAGATGCTCCATAATGATATTTGCCCCATATAATGCTGCACATGGCCCCATAAGATGCTCCATAATGATATTTGCCCCATATAATGCTGCACATGGCCCCATAAGATGCTCCATACAGATACTTGCCCCATATAATGCTGCACATGGCCCCATACAGATATTTGCCCCATATAATGCTGCACATGGCCCCATAAGGTGCTCCATACAGATATTTGCCCCATATAATGCTGCACATGGCCCCATGAGATGCTCCATAGAGATATTTGCCCCATATAATACTGCACATGGCCCCATAAGATGCTCCATACAGATATTTGCCCCATATAATGCTGCACATGGCCCCATACAGATATTTTGCCCATATAATGCTGCACATGGCCCCATACAGATATTTGCCCCATATAATGCTGCATGCGGCCCCATAAGATGCTCCATACAGATATTTTGCCCATATAATGCTGCACATGGCCCCATACAGATATTTGTCCCATATAATGCTGCACATGGCCCCATACAGATATTTGTCCCATATAATGCTGCACATGGCCCCATAAGATGCTCCATACAGATATTTGGCCCATATAATGCTGCACATGGCCCCATACAGATATTTGTCCCATATAATGCTGCCCATGGCCCCATAAGATGCTCCATAGAGATATTTGCCCCATATAATGCTGCACATGGCCCCATAAGATGCTCCATACAGATATTTGCCCCATGTAATGCTGCACATGGCCCCATAAGATGCTCAATACAGATATTTGCCCCAGATAATGCTGCACATGGCCCCATACAGATATTTGCCCCATATAATGCTGCCCATGGCCCCATAAGATGCTCCATAAAGATATTTGCCCCATATAATGCTGCACATGGCCCCATAAGATGCTCCATACAGATATTTACCCCATATGCTGTTGCTGCGATTTAAAAAAATAAAAAATTACATGCTCACCTCTCAGGCCCCCGGCACTTGCTATATTCACCTGCTTCCCGTTCCGCCGACGGCCGTCGCTGTGTCTTCCCCATCCTCTGCACTGACTGTTTAGGCAGAAGGTGGCACTCACTAATCGCGTCACCGCGCCCTCTGACCTGAGCGTCACTGCAGAGGACGGGGAAGATGCAGCGGCGTCGACGGTGGAACGGGGAGCAGGTGAATATCGCGCACTGAGTTATACTCACCTGCTCCTGGTGCGGTCCCTGCACGTCTGCTCCCCGGCGCCGGCAGCTTCTTCCTGTAGTGAGCGGTCCTGAGCTGGCAAAAATACAGCACAAGTGTTTCATCAACCAACTGAGAGCGTTAATAGTCTTGAATTGTGCATCAATATTTACAGCTTTTAGCACAACCATCAGAAGACTTTATCATCATAAGGTCTTAAGTTGGATTTTTTTTCTTTTGTGAATGTGATTTAACGCTCCACATTTGTTACTGTTATTGCTCTCGTCTAGCCAGGTTTCTGTAAAGCTGACCACAATGCAGCTTTGGGCTCACACTCACTTGCGTGAGACTCGGATGAGTCTCGCACGGCAATACCCGACACTGCACCTGGCATAGAGGAGCGGAGCGTGCGGTTGCATATATTCCTATGCGGCCGCAAGCTCTGATCTGAGTGCTGGCAGCAGCGCCAGGTATTGTCGTGCGAGACTCATCCGAGTCTAGTGCAAGTGAGTGTGAGCCCTTTGGCTCCAGTGATTCTGAGACTGTTTTTTTTCATGACATGTTGCACATCATGTTAGTGGTAAATTTACGTCGATATGATTTGTATTTATTTAAGAAAATATTGAAAATTTGAAAACAAAATTGAAAATTTGGCAATTTTCAAAATTTTTATTTTTATGTCCTTTAACCAGATAGTTATAGCACACCATATACTGTAGTTAGTAAATAGCATTTATAGCATGTCTACTTCATGTTTTGAAACATAATTTTATTTTGTTAAGAAATTAGAATGGTTAAAAGTTTATGAGCAATTTCTCATTTTTCCAACAAAATTTAAAATACCATTTTTTAGGGAATACATCCCATTTGAAGTGACTTTGAAGGGCCTTTGTGACAGAAAATATCCAAAAGTGACCCCATTTTAAAAGCTTCACCCTTCAAAGTACTGAAAACCACATTCAAGAAGTTTATAGATACACAATATATTATGGAAAACTACTGTTGGGTGCACAGCAGGGCTCAGAAGGGAAGGAGCACCATTCAACTTTTGGAGCACAAATTTGGTCATGTTGGATTTGCTGAGCCCCTGATGTGCCTAAACAGTGGAAACCCTCCACAAGAGACCCCATTTTGGAAACTAACCCCTCAAGGAATTTATCTAGAGGTGTGGTGAGCACCTTGAACCAGCAGAATTTTATAACGTTGAGCCTTAAAGGGAACCTGTCACCCCCAAAATGAAAGTTGAGCTAAGCCCACCGGCATCAGGGGCTTATCTACAGCATTCTGGAATGCTGTAGATAAGCCCCCGATGTATCCTGAAGGATGAGAAAAAGAGGTTAGATTATACTCACCCAGGGGTGTTACCGCTGCGGTCCGGTCCGGGGCCTCCCATCTTCATAGGATGATGTCCTCTTCTTGTCTTTATTCTGCAGCTCTGGCGCAGGTGTACTTTGCCTGCCTTGTTGAGGGTAGAGCAAAGTACTGCAGTGCACCTGCGCACTGCAGTACTTTGCTCTGCCCTCAACAGGGCAGACAAAGTATGCCTGCGCCGGAGCTGCGGCTTGAAGACAAGAAAAGGACGTGATCGTAAGAAGATGGGAGGCCCCGGACCGCGACGCCCATCGGATCAGACCGCAGCGGGACCGCCCCTGGGTGAGTATAATCTATCCTCTTTTTCTCATCTTTCAGGATACATCGGGGGCTTATCTACAGCATTACAGAATGCTGTAGATAAGCCCCTGATGCTGGTGGGCTTAGCTCAACTTTCATTTTGGGGGTGACAGGTTCCCTTTAAGGCTCAACGTTATAAAATTCCCTCAACTTCCCTTTTAGGGGTGAAAGTCATTTTGTGGTGCTGAATTTGGAGAAATCACTTGTTACATTGGTTGTGTTGAGCAATTAAAAGTGAACTTGTCACTTGTGCAAAAAAATCCTGGAGCTCCTCAGATACTTCCTATCTTTTCTTTTTTTGTGTCGTATCACTTCATTACAGGGATATTCAAATTTGTTGTTTTTAGAGCTCAGTATGTGAAATCTCTGTTTGTATTCCAATTGGGCAATTCTTCATAGTCTTCTATGAAGATGTGCGCCTTCAACCCTCCCAGACGCTGCAAACCATAGCTCGGCAGCTGATCTAGCACACCTCCAGAGATGGCTATGAAGATGCAATTATTTGGATGCAAGCAGTGGTTTCACAAAAACAAACAAATGTTAATATCTCTGCAATGGAGCATTGCAGCGCAAAAATATTTTCTTCATCTTTCATTTCAAACAAAAGCTTGCACATTTTAATAATCTTTATTTTTATTTTATTAATAATCTTTATTTTTATATAGCGCTAACATATTCCGCAGCGCTTTACAGTTTTGCACACATTATCATCACTGTCTCCGATGGGGCTCACAATCTAGAATCCCTATCAGTATGTCTTTGGAATGTGGGAGGAAACCGGAGTGCCCGGAGGAAACCCACGCAAACACGGAGAGAACATACAAACTCTTTGCAGATGTTGTCCTGGGTGGGATTAGAACCCAGGACCCCAGCGCTGCAAGGCTGCTGTGCTACCCACTGCGCCACCGTGGCGCCACATTTTTTAATAAACCAAATGAGCAATGGAGGTTGAATAATTTTGACTGCAGTTGTATATACTGTGAGATAGTGCTCACTAACGGGTAGGGGAATACTCGCTTAGCAACGGGATTCAAGGTACAAAGGAATACTTTTTGCACATAATAGTCTACACGGTTTATTATATGCAGCATAAACCGGGTTATTCACAGTTCATTATTTACATTTTATACAGCTTCAACTCACAGTTCACTAAACATGCTGGACCTCTCACTTCGTCCAGTTACCGTGGGTGACTGTATGTTAAACAGTTCATCAATGTCCATGGAACACAACAAGCACCAACATTGTGTTCCACTGGCAGATACTTCTCTGCCGTTATGATAGCCCCATTGCTGGGTGTTACCTTTCTGGAGCTTCTGCTCCACATGCTGACCTCTCTCCTTCAGGGAAACTGCCGAACTGGGATCACCGCCCCATGCAATGCTTTGCTCACCAGGCCACCTGACATTCCAGATCCTCAGACGGGCTGTAGCTCCCCTAAATGTAGTGCCATCACAGACTCTGCACACACGGCCTCTCTGTGCGCTATTTAGGACGTCCATCCCCACCTGGGACTGTCCAAAACACAGGCACCCAGGTCCAAAGCCTCCCCATGTGCTCTTCAGGGATCTGGTCCTACTCCCAGGACCTCCCAACACAGAGGCCTTCCAGAACCTGGCACACAGACCACACAGGATCAATGCCTCACCAGGTGCTCTTCAGGGATCCGGTCCACACTCTAGACCTCCCAACACTCAGGCATTTCCTCTCACAAGAACTTCCAGCCAAGATCCATTTAGGTCCATACACAAGAACATGTGACCCACACCCTGGTCACGTTATCAAGCTGTAACCACTCCCATAGATGGGTGGTGTGTGCGTGTGGCTAGTTCGACCCGCCCAGCTCTCAGAACTAGCCCTGCCAGCCTCCCTCTAAAACAACACAATTACTCGTGGGACAACAGGTCCCATAACAACCTTACTTCAGGCTGACAGCGCAGAGTATCTTCCTCTGCGACACATATACTGGCCGTTCACAATAATGCCGGACTTTTTCTCATCACCATTGTTATGCCTGTGACTGCCATGCATTACTGTGGCCTCAATATGCCTCCATGCGTTTTCTGGGGAGACCATGCAGCGCCCCCTACCTGTAACGGGGGTCACTGCATCACAGTACTTATAGAATTTAGTTTTTTGGGGAGTGAGCAATGAACCCCCAGTGCTAACTGAAGTGTATAAGAGATTAGTAACTCAGATCAGAGTTTTCCAAAACTTTGTTTTTTTATTGATTGTGTCAATCAATCACTTCTGCTACTGAGTGGGCACAGATGTGGATGAAGTATAGCCTAAGGACTGCTAGTGTGGACTATGATGTGACGATGCGGTTTAGCAGCTGAAGTACACCTATTGCCTATGGTTTAACCCCTTTACCCCCAAGGGTGGTTTGCATGTTAATGACCAGTCCAATTTTTACAATTCTGACCACCGTTCCTTTATGAGATTATAACTCTGGAGCGCTTCAACGGATCCCGATGATTCTGACATTGTTTTCTAGTGACATATTGTACTTCATGATAGGGGTAAAATTTATTTGATATGACTTGTGTTTATATGTGAAAAAACAGAACTTTGGCGAAAATTTTGAAAATTTTGCTATTTTCTAACTTTGAATTGTCATCCCCTTAAATCAAACAAATATGTCACACAAAATTCTTATTAAGTAACATTTCCCACATGTCTACTATATATTAGCACAATTTTGGAACCAAATTTTTTTTGTTAGGAAGTTATCAGGGTTAAAGTTGACCAGCAATTTCTCATTTTTACAACACCATTTTTTTAGGGACCACATCTCATTTGAAGTCACTTTGAGGGGTCTATATGATAAAAAATACCCAAAAGTGACACCATTCTAAAAACTGCACCCATCAACGTGCTCAAAACCATATTCAAGAAGTTTATTAACCCTTCAGGTACCTCACAGGAATTTTTGGAATGTTTAAAAAAAATGAACAATTACCTTTTTTTTTTTTTACAAAAAATTTACTTCAGATCCAATTTATTTTATTTTACCAAGGGTAACAGGAGAAATTGGACCCCAAAAGTTATTGGACAATTTGTCCTGAGTACGCCGATATTCCTTATGTGGGGGTAAACCACTATTTAGGCGCATGGCAGAGCTTGGAAGAGAAGGAGCGCCATTTAACTTTTCAATGCAAAATTGGGTGGAATTGAGATCAGACGCCATGGAGAGCCCCTGATGTGCCTAAACCGTTGAAACCCCCCACAAGTGACACCATTTTTCAAAGTAGACCCCCTCAGTAACTTATCTAGATGTGTGGTGAGCACTTTTAACCCCCAAGTGCTTCACAGAAGTTTATAATGTAGAGCTATATAAATAAAAAATAATATTTTTTTAACAAAAATGATCTTTTCGCCCCCAATTTTTTATTTTTCCAAAAGTAACAGGGGAAATTGAACCCCAAAAGGTGTTGTGCAACTTGTCCTGAGTACGCTGATACCCCATATGTGGGGGTAAACCACTGTTTGGGTGCACGGCAGATCTCGGAAGGGAAGAGCACCGTTTTACTTCAATGCAGAATTGGCTGTGACAAGCAGGTGACACCCGGCCCCAATCGGCCGCACACCACCCGTGTGCACGGCCGATCGGCTATGACGTACTATCCTGTTCATGGTCAGGCGGGCCCAGCCCACATGGACGGGATAGTACGTCGGATGTCAGAGAGGGGTTGAAGGGTATGTGTACATACTGCGTATTTGCCACAAAAAATGCAGAGTTTTACTATCCCAGCAAAGTTAATTAGAGTTCTGAGATTTCATGCATTTGTTGCTTATTTTTTCCTTAAACACTGAAAAACAACACGATCAAAAAACACCCAGAATACTTATATTCAAAAATATATAAATATAATTTTATTAATTAAATACAATTATACCAGGATATTTGGCCAAAAGGCCAATAAGGAGTGGAGGATTGTAAGTAACAATGTGCACGTAGGAAACGCAAGGGGGCACTACTGAGGATACGATATACAAAGGCAATGTCCATAAAGTATTGGGAAATACCCATTACCAGCAAATACAATCATAGACACATATATATATAACGTGTACCCATCCCACTTAATCCGCCATAAAATGAATATCATAGTCACTATATCGAACTAGTAATGAACAAAGGCAGAGTAGAATGCAACAGACACTATACCTGAGTAAAGCGGGAAATGAGCGTATCCACCGAGGGGTGGGTGCACTCGGTGGATACGCTCCTTTCCAGCTACTAGAAAGGCTGAGTACATGTGGGGGTTGCCTGGTTGCTAGGGATTCCCCACATGTAATCAAGCTGGCTAGTAGCTATAAATCATTCAGCTGCCATGATGAAAAATAAATCTCCGAGCAGTCATAAATACTTGGAGGTCATAAATAACAAATTTCAAATCACTTCTAAATAAATGCATGTAATGCAAAATATTTCTTTGAACATACAACATATTCAAATGTTAGTGTGTTTTTTAAACGACAGATAGTAACATTAGAAAAGTCCTACTCAATGCTGAAATAGAAGCAAAAAAAGCAAACACTGAGCAAGAAGCAGCTGCCTAACAATCTGTTGGAGCGCCTGCCAGGGCTGGAGCCCACGATCTGCCACTGCCACCGATTTCCTCCCCTCCGTCCTCCATCCTGTCCTGTGATCTGCTCTCCTCCGACCTCCTGTCCGCTCCCTGTGCTCCGATCCAACCCCCCCATACTTACCAAGCTCCGGTGTCCCTCTCATCGTCCGTCTTCTCTATGGGCGCCGCCATCTTCCAAAATGGCGGGCACATGCGCAGTGCGCCCGCCGAATCTGCCGGCCGGCAGATTCATTCCAGGTACATTTTGATCACTGTGATAAGTTTTATCACAGTGATCAAAATAAAAAAAATTGTAAATGAACCCTCCTTTTATCACCCCCTTGGGTAGGGACAATAATAAAATAAAGAAAATATATTTACTTTTATTTTTTCACTAGGGTTAGGGTTAGAACTAGGGTTAAGGTTAGAACTAGGGTTAGGGTTAGAACTAGGGTTAGAGTTAGAACTAGGGTTAGGGTTAGAACTAGGGTTAGGGTTGCAATTAGGGTTAGGGTTGCAATTAGGGTTAGGGTTAGAATTAGGGTTAGGATTGCAACTAAGGTTTGGGTTGCAATTAGGGTTAGAATTAGGGTTAGGGTTGCAATTAGGGTTAGGGTTGCAATTAGGGTTAGGGTTAGAATTAGGGTTAGGGTTGCAACTAGGGTTTGGGTTGCAATTAGGGTTAGAATTAGGGTTAGGGTTGCAATTAGGGTTAGAATTAGGGTTAGGGTTAGAATTAGGGTTAAGGTTGCAATTAGGGTTAGGGTTAGAATTAGGGTTAGGGTTAGAATTATGCTATGTGCACACGGTGCGGATTTGGCCGCTGCGGATTTGTAGCAGTTTTTCATCATGTTTACAGTACCATGTAAACCTATGGAAAACCAAATCTGCTGTGCCCATGGCTGTTCCTCAACAGGAATCCGCAGGTGAAATCCGCACAAAAAACATTGAAAATCCGCTGAAAATCTGCAGGTAAAACTCAGTGCCTTTTACCTGCGGATTTTTCAAAAACGGTGCGGAAAAGTCCTCACATGAATCCGCAACGTGGGCACATAGCCTTAGGATTAGGGTTGGAATTAGAGTTAGAGTTGAAATTAGGGTTAGGGTTGGAAATAGGGTTAAGATTAGGGTTAGGGGTGTATTGGGGTTAGGGTTAGGCTTATGGTTAGGGTTATGGTTAGGGTTGGGATTAGGGTTAGGGTTGTGGTTAGGGTTAGGGTTGGGATTAGGGTTAGGGTTGGGAATAAGGTTAGGGGTGTGTTGGAGTTAGGGTTGTGGTTAGGGTTATGGCTAGAGTTGGGATTAGGGTTAGGGGTGTGTTGGGGTTAGTGTTGGAGTTAGAATTGAGGGGTTTCCACTGTTTAGGCACATCAGGGGTCTCCAAACGTAACATGGCGCCACCATTGATTCCAGCCAATCTTGCGTTCAAAAAGTCAAATGGTGCTCCCTCCCTTCCGAGCCCCGATGTGCGCCCAAACAGTGGTTTACCCCCACATATGGGGTATCAGCATACTCAGGACAAACTGGGCAACAACTATTGGGGTCCAATTTTTCCTGTTGTGAAAATAAAAAATTGCTTGCTAAAAATTAATTTTTGAGGAAAGAAAATGATTTTTTATTTTCACGGCTCTGCGTTATAAACTTCTGTGAAGCACTTGGGGATTCAAAGTGCTCACCACACATTTAGATAAGTTCCCCGGGAGTCTAGTTTCCAAAATGGGGTCACTTGTGGGGGGTTTCTACTGTTTACGCACATCAGGGGCCTGCAAACGTAACATGATGCCTGCAGACCATTCTATCAAAGTCTGCATTCGAAAATGTCACTTCGTCCCTTCCGAGCCCCGACATGTGCCCAAACAGTGGTTCCCCCCCCACATATGGGGTATCAACGTAATCAGGACAAACTGGACAACAACTTTTAGGGTCCAATTTCTCCTGTTACCCTTGTATAAATAAAAAATTGTGGGATAAAAAATAATATTTGAGGAAAGAAATTTTTTTTATTTTTACTGCTCTGCATTATAAACTTCTGTGAAGCACTTGGGGGTTCAAAGTGCTCACCACACATCTAGATAAGTTCCTTAGGGGTCTAGTTTCCAAAATGGGGTCACTTGTGGGGGAGCTCCAATGTTTAGGCACACAGGGGTCTACAAACGCGACATGGTGTCCGCTAACGATTGGACCTAATTTTTCATTCAAAAAGTCAAATGGCGCTCCTTCGCTTCTGAGCCCTGCCGTGTGCCCAAACCCCCACGTGATGTATCAGTGTACTCAGGAGAAATTGCCCAACACATTTTAGGATCCATTTTATCCTGTTGCCTATGTGAAAATGGAAAAATTGAGGCTAAAAGAAATTTTTTGTGAAAAAAAAGTACTTTTTCATTTTTACGGATCAATTTGTGAAGCATCTGGGGGTTCAAAGTGCTCAGTATGCATCTAGATAAACTCCTTTGGGGGTCTAGTTTCCAAAATGGGGTCACTTGTGGGGGAGCTCCAATTTTTAGGCACACAGTGGCTCTCCAAACGCGACATGGTGTCCACTAAAGATTGGAGACAATTTTTCATTCAAAAAGTCAAATGGCGCTCCTTCCCTTCCGAGCCCTGTCATGCACCCAAACAGTAGTTCCCTCCCACATATGGGGTATCGGCGTACTCAGGACAAATTGTATAGTAACGTTTGGGGTCCAGTTTCTCCTTTTACCCTTGGGAAAATAAAAAAATTGTTGCTAAAAGATCATTTTTGTGACTAAAAAGTTAAATGTTCATTTTTTCCTTCCATGTTGCTTCTGCTGCTATGAAGCTACACTTTTTGAATGTGGTTTTGAGCACCTTGAGGAGTGCAGTTTTTAGAATGGTGTCACTTTTGGGTATTTTCAGCCATATAGACTTCTCAAACTGACTTCAAATGTGAGGTGGTCCCTAAAAAAATGGTTTTGTAAATTTTGCAGTAAAAATGAGAAATCGCTGGTCAAATTTTAACCCTTATAACTTCCTAGCAAAGAAAAATTTTGTTTCCAAAATTGTGCTGATGTAAACTAGACATGTGGTTAATGTTATTGTGAGCCCTCGCGGGCAGGGTCCTCTCTCCTCCTGTACCAGTTGTGACTTGTATTTTTCAAGATTATTGTACTTGTTTTATTATGTATACCCCTCCTCACATGTAAAGCGCCATGGAATAAATGGCGCTATAATAATAAATAATAATAATAATAATAATAATGTTATTTATTAACTATTCTGTGTCACATATCTCTCTGGTTTAATAGAATAAAAATGCAAATGTGAAAATTGCGAAATTTTCAGAATTTTAGCCAAATTTCCATTTTATTCATAAATAAACGCAAGTTATATCAAATAAATTTTACCACTGACATGAAGTACAATATGTCATGAAAAAACATTCTCAGAATCACTGGGATCCGTTGATGCGTTCCATAGCTATAACCTCATAAAGTGACAGTGGTAAGAATTGTAAAAATTGGCTTGGTCATTAAGTACCAAATTGGCTGTCACAAAGGGGTTAATGCCCTCCTTTCACAGACTGAGAGTTTTGGTGGGCAGCCCTCTCTTGGCAGGTTTGTTGTGGTACCATTGTTCTTTCCATTTAATGATAATGGATTTGATGGTGCTCTGGGCTATCATCAGAGATTGGGACTTTTTTTTTAAACCCAACCCTGACTTGTACTTCTCAACAACTTTGTCCCTGACTTGTTTGGAGATCTGCTTGGTCTTCATGTTGTTGTATGGTTATTGGTGCCTCTTGCTTAATGGCGTTGCAGTGTTTTATGTTATTTGATCCCATAAAATTAATTTATGCGTGTATTTTTCTCACTTCACTAACTTAGACTATTTAGTGCTACTGCATCACACACTAATCAGATTTCAAAAATATTTAAACATAGGTTGTAATAAAACAAAATAGGTAAAAAGTCGAGAGGGGTAAATACTTTCACAAACCACTATACGTTTCCTGCTCCTAACAAAATACTTATCAGTTGCCGTCTTCTGTTCTTCCTGACTCTTCTCTTCCGCTGGTCCTATTCCACCACCTCGTGACAACAGCTTCTTACTGAACAGATGTCAGAGGTAATGGTCACAAACTCTCAATGCAGTTGTATGAGCGCCTTGTTCTGGCTTTCATAGGCTTACACTAAGAATTGACCACTGGCTCACCCAACAAACACTAGAGCGATTCGGCAGGCCACAGTCAGAAATGAACTTCCATTGATCGATGCCGCGCCCATCTAGTGGGAATGTGACTGGCACTGACAGGATAGAATCCTCACAGGGCACAGTGCACATTGTGACGATTCACAAGTCTGCAGTCACATAGAGCTTTAGACTGGACAACTCATTTAAAGAAAACTATAGCACAGCTAAGAATACACCAGTCTGCAAGCTGAGTGAAACATTAAAGAGGCCGTAGTACAAGCAATGCACTCTTCAAATAACTGACTTTAGAGGATGTTGGTATTCACATTGGTAGTGCTTTAATTAGTGTTTTAATTTAGTCAGATTCACAATTATATAATATTAATGGCTTGTCCTAAAAGAGTAAGACATCAATTGTGTAGGCTGGCTAAACCCTGTAATTCATTTTACGTGAATGTAAATACCCATACATTTTAAATACCTTCACACTTTTAACCCCTTAACAACCGCCGATACACATTAAAACAGCAGCCACCAATGGCGCCTTATTCCCTCATCACTGTTTTAAAACTGCGATCGGGAATAAGTCTACAGCGCCTCCCAGAATCTGAAAATCTCTGGTGTCTTAGCTACCCGGGGTAGCTAAGACCCTGGACAAAACAAGCAGGATCGGTTATTCCAGTCCTCATTCACATGATTGTCATTATTCAATAAATAACAGCAATCACACAAAAAAAGTGTGTCCGTTATAAAAATAATTTCTCTTTTTTCTGACATGTCAGAAGAAAGGGAAGTGATGTCCCCAAGCCCCCCTCAAATTTTTCCCTGTCCCATTTTGCTTCTCTTCCTCTTCAGGCCGAAAATGGCTGGTGCATGCGCAGAGCGCCCACCGAGATCTGCTGGCTTGCACCCAGCAACAGCCGGTAGTTTTCCTATTGGTTTCAGACTAGACCCTATCACCGTGATCAAAAGCCCAATAATTAGTAAATCATCCTTGCATCATCGCCTTAGTCAGATTTTTTTTTTTAATAATTTTTATTTCTTTAATTCTTTGCTGTTATGGTTAGGGTTGGGCTTAAGAGAAGGCAAAAATATTCCAGGTCCAGAACTTCTTTAAAAGTTAATATTTAATTGACTACAATTAAAAATAAGTCATAAGAGACCAGAAAAATATATCAGCCACTAGGGAGGGGATGATGTTACAGGCAAATGCGTTGCAATAATTAAGGATTTTTTTTTTCAGGGCTGGATTGATGTTTTAAGTCTAAGTTCCCTGCCCCTGGTATTATACTTAACCTCCAGCATTTTCATGAGTTTTCAGCGTTGCTCCGAATCCACAACGCCATCTAGTGACCACAACTTCTGACCGCAACTTCTGACTGTCCGGAAGTCAAGAGTTACATCACAAGCACTCAATGCAAGTTTATGAGAGCCAGAATAAGGCTCTGCATTGATTTATGACCTTAGGCTCACTCCATGGAACACTGGAGCAGCCAACAGGTCACAAATGCCAGAGACCAACATTAGCAACGCTGGAAACAAATAAAGGCTTACTTACAGTGACATGTAAAAGTTTGGGCACCCCTGGCCAAAATTTTACAGCCTTTAGATGCTGTGATACTTTCAAAAGGGGGTGCTACTAGGCAGCATCAGAACGCAGCCCATCCCCATCTAACCCTTAAAAATGTTGTCCGGTCTAAATCCACAAGTCTGCAGTCACTCCATGAGTCACTCTATGTCACTGGAGACTTTTGAAACCTCACATCACATGCACTGTACGCTGTGAGAATTCTCCGGTGGCGGGAGCGGCAGTCATGTGGCCGCTAGGATGCGATATGCCAGAATTTGACTGGAGGAGCACGGCCTCATTCAATACAAGTGTATTGAGCGAGGTTCCATCCATCTAGTTGGATTATGGCCCGGAGTAAGCATATTGCATCCTTGCGGCCACATGACCAACATTCCTGGCTCTGACACTGATGAATCCCTACAGCGCATAATGCTACGCTTTATAAATGTACTGATATGGTGGACTTACAGCCCGGGAATAATAATCTAAATACCGCCTCTAACAAAGAATAGCGCCTGCCTCCTCATCAGCAATCCTCCAGGAGGGGTAGAGAGAGGCATGTCACGTACAGCATGTTATGTGAGCACACCGCAAGACTCTGATGTAGCTGAGGCTGAGTTAATGGTACATTGCCCAGTCCGGAAGCAGGGTGCGTTAATAACACTGTCTGTAACGTTGGAGCCCACATGTTTCTGTCGGAACATTAGATGAATGCTGAATTCTGTGGTCAGTATTATGAATGCAACACTTGGACCTCAATGCTGTTTGAATGAGCCAAACTTCAAACCCAAGCTCTGAAGAGTGACGGAAGCACACACAAGATACTGTCTGGTAAGGGATAGGTATAATCAATGGTTCTATTCTCCCATGGAGACTATTGAAGCTTGCAAAAAGTAAAATAAAATGTTTTTAAAAATGTTTTAAAAAATATAAAAAAAATAAATAAAATATAAAAGTTCAAATCACCCCCAATAACAAAATTAAATATCCACATATTTGGTATCACCGCTTTCAGAATTGCCCGATCTATCAATAAAAAGAAAAGGATTAACCTGATCGCTAAACGGCATAACTAGAAAAAAATAAAAAACGCCAGAATTACATTTTTTTTGGTCCCCATTACATTTCAGTAAAATGCAATAACGAGTGATCAAAAGATCGTATCTACATGAAAATGGTATCAATAAAAATGTCAGCACGCAAAAAATAAACCGAGATCACGAAAAATGGAGATGCTACAGGTCTCGGAAAATGGAGCCTTTTTTCTTTTTACAAATTTTAGATTTTTTTTTTTCACCGCTTAAATAAAATATAATCTAGACATGTTTGGTATCTGTGAACTAGTAATGACCTGGAGAATCATAGTGACAGGTCAGTTTTAGCATTTAGGGAATATGGTAAAAAAAAAAATAATAAAAAAAAACAACTGTGGAACTGCCCATTTTTTGCAATTTCACCACACTTGGATTTTGTTTCCATTTTCCAGTACACGATATGTTAAAAGTAATCTTTTAGTTCAAAAATACAACTCGTCCTGCAAAAGACAAGCCCTCACATGGCCATATTGACAGTAAAATAAAAAAGTTATGGCTCTGAGAAGAAGTGGAGCAAAAAACAGAAAGTGAAAAACTGAAATGCCCCTGGTCATTAAGGGGTTAAAACAATATGCACACATATACCTTTTTTTTTTTTTTTATAAATTCTATTACGTCTTATGGTCATGACGGCAGCAGTGTACGCTGTTCTGAATGATGTGGTGACTATTTACTCACACATTTGGCACTTCCTTTTTAAGATTCACCATTTATAGTAATGTAAAAATCAACAAAACTGTTTGACAAGTCTAAAAATAGGTATAAAGATAAATAATTCAGTTCCGCAAATGTATACAAAATGACATCATGATTTACAAAGCATGAAAGACGGGAAACAAATACATACATGTTCATTCTGCAATTACATATTTATTTATAGTGGAACAAATATTTTATATCGTATACAGTGTTTATTTAATATGCATATGTTACAAAATCAGGAAATTATTATTTAGATATTGGTTAGTAAGATCAAAGAAATCTCACATAGGCTTAGAGATTATATCTACTAAACTATTAATCAAACCAATCTAATCAGTTTTTATGAAGAGGTAAGCTATAGGCTGGACCACGGTGAGTCATTGGACGTGGTATATCTCGATTTTTCCAAAGCGTTTGATACCGTGCCGCACAAGAGGTTGGTACACAAAATGAGAATGCTGGGTCTGGGGGAAAATGTGTGTAAATGGGTTAGTAACTGGCTTAGTGATAGAAAGCAGAGGGTGGTTATAAATGGTATAGTCTCTAACTGGGTCGCTGTGACCAGTGGGGTACCGCAGGGGTCAGTATTGGAACCTGTTCTCTTCAACATATTCATTAATGATCTGGTAGAAGGTTTACACAGTAAAATATCGATATTTGCAGATGATACAAAACTATGTAAAGCAGCTAATACAAGAGAAGATAGTATTCTGCTACAGATGGATCTGGATAAGTTGGAAACTTGGGCTGAAAGGTGGCAGATGAGGTTTAACAATGATAAATGTAAGGTTATACACATGGGAAGAAGGAATCAATATCACCATTACACACTGAATGGGAAACCACTGGGTAAATCTGACAGGGAGAAGGACTTGGGGATCCTAGTTAATGATAAACTTACCTGGAGCAGCCAGTGCCAGGCAGCAGCTGCCAAGGCAAACAGGATCATGGGGTGCATTAAAAGAGGTCTGGATACACATGATGAGAGCATTATACTGCCTCTGTACAAATCCCTAGTTAGACCGCACATGGAGTACTGTGTCCAGTTTTGGGCACCGGTGCTCAGGAAGGATATAATGGAACTAGAGAGAGTACAAAGGAGTGCAACAAAATTAATAAAGGGGATGGGAGAACTACAATACCCAGATAGATTAGCGAAATTAGGATTATTTAGTCTAAAAAAAAGACGACTGAGGGGCGATCTAATAACCATGTATAAGTATATAAGGGGACAATACAAATATCTCGCTGAGGATCTGTTTATACCAAGGAAGGTGACGGGCACAAGGGGGCATTCTTTGCGTCTGGAGGAGAGAAGGTTTTTCCACCAACATAGAAGAGGATTCTTTACTGTTAGGGCAGTGAGAATCTGGAATTGCTTGCCTGAGGAGGTGGTGATGGCGAACTCAGTCGAGGGGTTCAAGAGAGGCCTGGATGTCTTCCTGGAGCAGAACAATATTGTATCATACAATTATTAGGTTCTATAGAAGGACGTAGATCTGGGGATTTATTATAATGGAATATAGGCTGAACTGGATGGACAAATGTCTTTTTTCGGCCTTACTAACTATGTTACTATGTTACTATGTTACATAGATAATGCTAAACAAGATATCTATAGAACCAGTAGTGTGTGTTTAGCTAACTGGAGCATCGACTTATGGGAGAAGAGTGATTGAATAAGCCTGAAAGGGGATGTAGCCTCACCAAAACATCAAGTGGTAGATTACAGTAACATAATATGATCCCCAGAAATCAAAACCTTAGTAATGCTGGTAAACATTTTATTTTAGTTATTTTATTTTAGCATCTACATGTCAAGGCCTCCTGATGATCCGTTGGGGTGAAACGCGTAGAGGCGTATGAAATATCAACACTGATAAGTATCGGTCTCACCCTCTGTTTACCATGCATATATCTAAGCACTAGGCTATCTTCGGCTGAAGATAAGGGTTTTTTTTCTTTTTTTCCTTTTTCTCCCTGCAGCTATATATGTTTTTGTGCCTTGCCATTTTTGTGTATTTACACATCTGTGTCTGATCATTATCAGGCTGGGATTTAATATTAGGGCTTCCCAGGGCCAGTCGTCGCTGAGTGGGGGCGCCATTCCGCTGACCAGTAGGGTGCAACCTCCACAGCCAGGCAGGCTGCACAGCAGTAGGGTACAGAGGTAGTGAGGCCTGTTTTTAATACACGAGCACTTTTTTGTTATGCACATTGTTGGTCTTTAGTCCGTGTATCTCACCCTGTCACAAACCTAGTTTATATATATGATTATTTTATAAATATATATATATACAATCAGCCAGTTAGTCTGCCTATCTTTTTCCTGTCTAGTGTAAGTGCTGGTCTGTATGTGACACCTATATTAGGATCCATACTAGGAGACATAGGGACAGCCGACGGTGAGTGGGGGCGCCAATCTCGTATCTGTGTTTAGGGTGCCAACCTCCACTGATAGGTAGGCAGTACTAAGAGGTATTGTTTGGCAGGGTTATCCCAGAGTGCACGGTTGTGTGTTTTATGTGTTTATCTGGTTGTATTTGTGGCATGGTTTTAATTGGTATATTAATTAAAAGCTATATTTTATCTGTGTTATCTTTAGTACATAAAGGGTTCCTATTGGTATAATATAGATTGTCGTTGACCTTTAAGTAGCTGCTAAGACAGCTCCAAGTGGCGTTGTAAACATTTTATTTTAGTTTCTCTTAGATCTTTTTTCTCACATAGCATCTTTTACAACTGTTTTACTTTTTTAAAGTTCCATAGAGAAGCCTATGGGAGGGAAAAAACATCATACCGAGAGCATGCTCAGTTTACTGAGAAAAGTCATAAATCTACAAAAAAAAAACTGTACATGGACCATATGCAAATTGCTTCTTCAGAGAAAAAGGGGACTTGAACTCTATAGCGCCACCTGTTGGAAGTAGCGATCCTACAAGTCACAATCAACCCTTTAATGAGTCGAGTCGTGACTTAGGATAAATAGCCAAATCAGTATCTCAATTCGCAGACAAGGGAATTCGGGCTGTTGGCCCTCATTAATTCGAAGCATGAGAACTGATTTGGCTAGGTGAGAGGCTCTGGACTGAGGTCTAAGGGGTATCGTTTCTCCTTGGTGAGTGACATAGCAGCTCTGGCTTGTCAAGGTAAGGAGGCTTATTCGCTGGGCAATGCTCCTCTAGGAAATTTATTATGCAAATTGCCTCTTCAGAGAAAAAGAGGACTTGAACTCTTTAGCGCCACCTGTTGGAAGTAGCGATCCTACAAGTCTAAATCAACCCTTTAACGAGTCGTGCAATATGACTCAGGATAAAAGCCAAATCAGTATCTCAATTCGCAGACACGGTGTTTCGGGCTGTTGGCCATTGTCAGTGCGAAGCATGAAATCTGATTTGGCTAGGTGAGAGGCTCTGGACTGAGGTCTAAGGGGTAAGGTTTCTCCTTGTGGAGAGTGACATACCAGCATGTCAATATATGGACCTTAATTTGCTTTTGACTTTTAAAATATGACCGCTTGTAAAAGGGCATTTTTTTCTAGGAATTTTACTAATTGTTCGCTCACATCTGCGTGTATAAAGTAGCTGAGATTCTTAGGCAGAAAAGGTGGAGAGTATCTTGCGAGTGCCATGCATTTTTTTTCTCAGCTAGGATTCGTATGCCATTCGAGTTCTATAGAAGTGTGTGTTTTTTCATCACCTACAGTAGCATCCATATGACATGTGTATGCAATCCGTACGCCATGCGTTTTTATCATTAGCTTTTTCATACAGTAATTTTCTGTAATTGCAAGTTAGTTTTCTAACTAACAAAACAATCTTATATACAGATATAGATAGATGATTGGTAGATAACAGAAAGAAATATGTCAGTGTTATATATTCTCTGTTATTTGCATGCGTAGTTTTCTGTACTTGTATTTTGCTAATAAAGAAATTAAAGAAAAAATGGCTTGGCGTTCCCCCTAATTTTTATTAACCAGCTGAAGGAAAGTAGACAGCTGAGAGCTAGTCTTAATAGCCTGGGAAGGGGGCAATAGACATGGAGCTTCCCAGGCTATTTATGTCAGTCTGCAGCTGTCTGCTTAGCCTTTGCTGGTTATTAAAAATAGGGGGAATCCCACATTATTTTTTGGGGGTGCCCCCTTTTTAATAACCATGAAAGGGTAAACAGACAGCTGTGAGATAGTTTTAGTAATTGGGAAGCTCCATGGTTATTGGTTCCTTCCCAGACTAATAAGATCAGCTCACAGCTATCTGCTTTGCCTTAGCTGGTTATTAAAAATATGGGGAACTCCACTCCATTTTTTTTAATTTTTTTTATTTATAGCTAAATACATATACAGTAAACTACACACATTTCACTAATTATATACAGTGGGAAAAATGTATTTAGTCAGCCACCAATTGTGCAAGTTCTCCTTAAAAAGATGAGAGAGACCTGAGAGAGTCAAAAATGAGAACACAAATCCAGAAATGCACCTTGTCTGATTTGGCAAGATTTATTTTGCAAAATATGGTGGAAAACAAGTATTTGGTCATTAACAAAAGTTCATCTCAATATTTTGTTATATATCCTTAGTTGGCAATTACAGTGGTAAAACCTTTTTATGTAAGTTTTCACAAGGTTGGCACACACTGTTGGTGGTATGTTGGCCCATTCCTCCATGCAGATCTCTAGGGCAGTGATGTTTTGGGCCTGTCGCTGGGCAACATGGACTTTCAACTCCCACCAAAGGTTTTCTATGGGGTTCAGATCTTTAGACTGGCTAGGCCACTCCAAGACCTTCATATGCTTCTTAGGAAGCCATTCCTTCATTGCCTGGCGGTGTGCTTGGGATCATTATTGTAACGCCCAAGAGACCGGGGTACCCAGCACCGGACCAATGGGGTCTGTCTCTTGAGGGGGATGTCACGGGTGGCTTGACCCGGTGCTGTGGCCTCAGGCAATGCACAGTGTAAAGGGTATCGTGAGGGGACAGGCACTTACTTGATCAGCAGCAGGTTCTCCCAGCGGTGACGATCCCGATCCTGGATAGATGGCTATTGTCCAAATGAAAGACTGAGGCACTGAAACGTTTAACCAGTTTACTTTAACAAAAAAGGATTTACAACCAGTCCTGTCACCGGAGTCTGTATGGGAACTCTGAGTTACTTTGACCCTGCCGGGGTCTTCGCCTCTTATTGTACGCAATATCTGTGTGGCCCTGCTGCTGTATGTGAACTGGCTGCCGGCCCAATCTGTCCCCTCCGGGTCCTGGTTCGACGGGCAACCCGAGTCCTTTTATCGGCTTACCCCCTCCAGGAGTACCGCTGAACTCTGTGTCTGTTGCTGCGTCCGACCCTAGTGAAGCTGATATCACCTCACGTTTTTCCGGTTGCTGTATTATATGTAATGAATACAGCCACGGATCCGGTATCCGTCTTTGCGCCTGTTCTGGGTAGTGATTAATGCTACCCGGTTCTCACAATGTCCTTTTTCTCTATCCCTCTTCTCCTCAGGCCGGTGATTTAGGCCTGGTAACAGTCACAGGGCTGTTAGAGATTCAACTGTATGACCTCTCACTTTCAGCTCCTTAGCCCAACTGCCAGTTCTTCTCTCAGACCAGAATGGATCAAGGGGAGTCTCTAGAGCTCCCCCTTCTGGCCGGAGGTGGTAGTGCAGTCTTGCTATTTTAGTATTTGCATTTACTGTCAGTAACTATTTTTGTGGCAAATACCCCTAGGGGTGCCACATTCCCCCTTAGTTAAGAACAGTACTCCGGGACTGTGGGACAATAACATTTTGAAATAACAATTAATATGTACAGAGTCTTAAAAATGAAAAGTTACAAAAACCACTCAAGGAAACAAAAATATAGTTCTGTAAAAAGTCACTTCAAATAACGTCCATTAATACAGTTCTATCCTTGAAGGTATTAGGAAAGGCACTGTACTTAGTGTCCAGGAATTTAGTTCCATTTTTCCAACGGAGTTATCAATATAAAGTCTAAAGAAAGTTCAAAAAGAGCAAAAAGCAAAGTTCAAAAAGCAGTCTTTCCGGAGCTTTGATTTAGTGCCTCCGGGCTGATAAAAAGTTCAAGAATATGCAAGAAGTTCATACAGACAAGTCTCTGTAGGCACTGGGCTTAAACGTTGCAGACTGATAACAATGACTATACTACATTTTCTGTTTAACTATAGA
The DNA here is from genome assembly GCF_032444005.1 of Ranitomeya imitator. NCBI lineage: Eukaryota > Metazoa > Chordata > Amphibia > Anura > Dendrobatidae > Ranitomeya > Ranitomeya imitator. The sequence continues at coordinate 253,873,845 of NC_091286.1, forward strand.
CGGCATAACATATATACAATTCACATTATGAGCTTTATAGTTGGTAATCTGCATACCTGGCCGGTAATTGACCCTGGGTACTACGCTGTGATCTACGTAATAGCGGTGTCTCTTCATGTGGTGTACTACTGTCTACTGCGGATGTAGTATCTGCCCGCTCTGCTAAAGATAATTCCACGACTATGGAGTTGGCAAGTCCACCGTGAATGGGATTACTCTGACCAGGAATCTGTTCTTCCTGGCCTGGAACCTCCTGTAGTACGGGACCAGCCTCTTCCTGTCTTGGGACTTCTGGTATTGGGTTCGGTGTTGGGTAAAAGGCCACCATGGGAACCACTACTGCACCATGGTATGTTAGTAGGGTTTTGGGAAAGTCTCCTATACAGGTGTGATACACTTCCTCTTCTTTTTCCTTTACTGGTTGAACCTGTATGGGTTGAATAACTTCTGGTTCTGGCTGGACAACGTCTGGCTCTTTCAATGCTTCCGGACATAATTTAAGATTGTCTCTTGACACTAGTACAGATGTTAAGCCTCCGTTTTTGCTAATGAGACACATTTTAGGATTATCCACTCTTGTTGGTAAAACTGTGTAGGGTACGGCTTCCCACTGATTGTCCAGTTTATTGGTTCGACGATTTCTCTTGAGCACTTGGTCACCCGGTCTTAATGGGGTCGCTAGAGCATTCTGGTTGAAAGTTCGCTCTTGTCTTTCTCTAGTTTGCTGAAGGCTTCTTTCCACACTCTCTTGCACTTGGCGATACTGTTTTTGCCGTATGATATCCCAATTGGAGTCTTGGACTTCTGCGTCTGGTTTCAGAATTCCCATTTCTAGATCGATTGGTAATTGGCCGGGTCTTGCACGCATAAGGTAAGCTGGGGTGCAATTGGTGGAACTCACCGGGACATGATTATACAGATCCACCAAGTCAGGCAATTTCTCTGGCCATTGATTCCTTTCTGCCTCAGGTAAAGTCTTTAGTAGTTCTATTACAATATGGTTCATCTTCTCGCATAAGCCGTTTGTTTGTGGATGATAGGCCGTCGTCCGGATCTTTTTGCAACCATACATATTACAGAATTCTCTGAAGATCTCTGATTCAAAGGCTGTACCTTGGTCGGTGAGAACCTGTTCCGGATATCCATGGGGTCTACAAAAGTACGTTTGGGAATGCTTTGGCTGCTGTTTTTGCTGTCAGATCTTTTAGGGGTACTACTACCAAGAAGCGTGAATAATGGTCCACGATGGTCAAGGCATAGACATAGCCAGACCGGCTTGGTGTCAACTTCACGTGGTCAATGGCTACAAGTTCAAGTGGTTGTTTGGTGATTATGGGCTGCAGTGGTGCTCTTTGGTTCTTTTGATCGTTTCTTCTGAGGTTGCATGGGCCACAATTTCTGCACCACTGTTTGATTGATTTTCTCATCCCGACCCAATAAAATCTTTCTCTTAGAAGTACTTCTAACTTTTTCCAACCGAAGTGACCAGCACCATTATGGTAAGCTTCGAGGACCATCTTGACATCTTGTTTAGGCACGATAATCTGCCAAACCAATTCATGTGTTTTCGGATTGGTGTACCTTCTACAGAGCTTCCCTTGATACAGGAACATTTTGCCTCTCTCTTTCCAGAGTTGATGCGTCTCTTCTGGGGCATCCTCATCGGGATATGCACTTTGCTCAGTTAACAATTCCTTCACCAACTTCACAGCCGGATTGCTGTCTTGGGTGTCAGCCCATCTATGGTGTGCTAACGGATTTAAATTCACCTCTTGTTGTTTCTGATAGGTACTTGACTGATGATGTTTTGCCTTGGGATGATGGAAGGCTGGTAGTTCAATTTCTTCAAGCTCCCCCATTTCTTCTTCTACATCTCTCAAGTGTGGCATCCGGGATAGGGCATCGGCATTTCCATTCTTGCGACCTGCTCGATACTTGATCTTGAAGTTGTAATTAGATAACCGGGCTATCCATCGCTGTTCTAACGCACCTAATTTGGCTGTGTCCAGGTGGGTCAACGGATTGTTGTCAGTATAGACAATAAATTCTGCAGCGGCCAGATAGTGTTTGAAACGTTCAGTCACAGCCCAAACTACTGCCAGTAGTTCCAATTTGAAGGAGCTGTAATTTTCTGAATTTCTTTCAGTAGGCCGGAGCTTTCTACTTGCAAAGGCGATGACTTTCTCCCGACCTTCTTGCTTTTGTGACAGCACCGCTCCTAGTCCCACATTACTGGCATCGGTGTAGAGGATGAAAGGTTGATGGTAATCTGGGTATGCCAGAACCTCTTCTCCGGTTAGTGCCTTCTTTAGTTGTTCAAAGGAGTCTTCCCTTTCGTCGTTCCACTGAAAAGGAGGGTTTCGGTTTGAAGGTTTCTTCGTCTGCCCTACCAAGGTGTCTTGCAAGGGTGCTGCCAACTTGGTAAATCCTTTTATAAATCTGCGATAGTAACCCACCAATCCCAGGAATTGTCTCACTTCTTTTGCGCTGGTAGGTCTTGGCCAATCCCTTATGGCGCTTATTTTCTCGGGATCTGGTGCTACTCCCTCCGAACTCACGATGTGTCCCAGGTACTGTACCTTTGGCTTGAGAAGGTGACATTTGGATGGCTTGACTTTCATGCCATACCTGGATAAGGCTTCGAACACTTCTGCCAGGTCTATTAAGTGTTGTTCGTAAGTCTTTGAGTAGACGATCACATCATCTAGGTACAGGAGGACGGTCTCGAAGTTCTTGTGTCCGAGGCAGCATTCCATCAGCCGCTGGAAGGTACCGGATGCGTTGCAGAGTCCGAACGGCATGCGATTAAATTCACATAGACCCATTGGTGTGGTGAATGCCGTCTTTTCCTTATCTCGCTCAGCCACAGGGACTTGCCAATACCCGCTTGTTAAGTCTAAGGTGGAAAAATAATTAGCAGATTTCAAAGCAGTTAAGGACTCTTCTATCCTAGGCAAGGGGTAGGCGTCTTTATGGGTGATGTTATTAATCTTCCGGTAGTCTACGGACATTCTCATGGTTCCGTCCTTTTTTTTGACAATCACTAGAGGGGCCGCCCAGGGGCTACAGCTGTCTCTTATTACCCCGGCCTGTTTCATCTCCCTCAGCATATCTTTTGCACATTGATAGTGAGCGGGCGGTATGGGTCTATATCTTTCTTTTATTGGGGGATGGTCACTGGTGGGGATTGTGTGTTCTACCCCTTCTATCCGTCCGAAGTCCAATGGGTGTTTACTGAAGACTTGTTCATATTCCGTCACTAGCCTATACACCCCTTGTTTTTGATGGGTAGGTGTTGAATTTATGCCCACATGTAGCTGTTGGCACCAATCCTCCATTTCTCCATCTGAGCCATTGCCTTCCACCTGACAGGTTGGTTCTAAGGGCTCAATGGTTGTGATGGCATTGTTGTCAACAGTATATAGCTTTGCCATTGTAGCATACCTTGGCAAAGTAACCTCTTCCTCTCCACAGTTCAAAAGTCGTACCGGCACTCGTCCCCGGTGTACCTCGACTATCCCTCGTGCTGTGAGTATAGTGGGCCTGCTGTCGGTGTACACTGGTTCTATTAAGGCTTGATAATCTCGTCCCTTAGTACCAATGGCTGCTCTACACCATACCAGCATTTCTGTTTTTGGTGGGATTACAATAGACGTTGGATCACTTACCCTCACACTGCCGATTTCTCCACCTGCAACTTCTACCTGTTGCCTTAACATCAATACTTTTATTTCCCTCCGGAGAACTCTCTGCTGGCAGGATTGGGCAGTTTCAGCAATTTGCTGTAAGACAGAAATGACTTCGGAAAAGCAGTTCTCTAACACATTCATTCCTATCAATACAGTTGGTTCACAGTTCCGCCGGTCAACATCAACAACAATTATACCCTGTTTCTTCAATTCTACTTTACCAATCTTTATGGTCATCTCCCTGAATCCTAGTTTCGGTACCAACTTACCATTACTGGCCCATATATCTAGTTCAACATCAGAGGGCCCTTTATCAATATCTGCATCAGCCCAGTACCTCTTATAAAGGATATACGGTATAGATGAAATCTGGGAACCTGTGTCCAGCAAAGCGTTGAGGGGCATTCCGTCCAGCACGATAGGGATAATGGGTCGTCCTCCGATGTACCTGTCGTGCCAGGGTGTTGGGCCTTGAAAGTTCATTCCTGCGAAGCGGCCCGCATTCCCAGGGGATTCCCGTTTAAATCACAATCTCGTGCAAAGTGGCCTGGCTGCTGGCAACGGCGGCAAATGGGCTGTCCATCCGGTTGGTAGCGGTCGCGGGGTCGTCCTCTCCATGTCGGGTATCTCCGGGGTCTCATCCATGGAACACCTTCTCTACGGTTTGACAACTCCATCTTGGGTCCTCTCATCTCCTGCATGGTTTTAGCCATTGAAGCAACAACATCAGTTAAAGAGTCAAGCTTTTGTTGAAGAGCCTCATTAGTACTGGGCCCCAGGGGCTTAGCAATGGCCCCGGACATAGCTGATGTCACTGGTACTCCATGTTGTTGAGGAGCCTCTGCCATGAGTTGCGCAGGATCCTGATCCCGAGGTGCCTCTGCCAGCTGGAGACGTATAACGCTCTCCTTTAATTGGGCAAATGTCAATTCAGGGTTCTTAAAAACAAGCATGCTCACATGCCCCCGGTGAGAAGGGGTGTAGAGTCCCTCAATAAATTGATCTCTTAGCAGTTTATCCGCTCCGGTGTTAAAAATGGGTTCAGCCAGTGTAAGTGATTTAAGGGCTTCCTGCAGGTTTAAGGCAAAGTCTCTCACGCCCTCATTAACTTTTTGTTTGCAATTAAAGAATCGTACTTTAGCTTTGCTGCTGGCAGTGGTTTCAAATGTAGCTTTTAATCCAGCAAATATGCGTTCAACAGTGCCTTTTAGATCAGCTGCCCATGCTGTGACTTCTCGCTTAGCATGGCCACTTAACTGCATCATCAGGAGACTAACACGCTGAACTTCACCCACAGGGAACATGTCAAAATGGGCCAGCATCTTTTCTCTGAAATCGTCAAGGGTATTAGGCTCACCTTCATACATTGAAAGCCATGGGCCACCCGGGGTATATGGCATCAGCACCGGCATGATGGGCGCCACTCCTTGCACCGCTGCGCTACCGGACTCTCTATCGACACTCTGTCTTTCAGCTGCATTAGCGTCGCCGGGTGCTGCGGCGTCTCCGTGCTGCGACATACTGTGCCCCCTTAGTTAATCCGGACCCTTCCGGTCCTCCGCTTCCGTCGGGATAGTGTAGATTCGTTCCGCTGTGCAGCAGGATCGATTTTCCCCTTGCTCTGATGTCAGAGCGCTCAGCTTGGTGCCGCCCACAATGACACGCCCCCTGCTGCTCCCACCCACCGCGCTCTGTAATGGCGGATTCTGAAGTTTTTCAGTCAGACTGGGGCTCAGGTGATGGCGTAGCTCAATTAACAGTCTCGTGCCTAACGATTATGAAGTGATTACCTCAGGGGATGGCGGCCATCTTTACTCCATTATAACCAATGGGGAAAAGTCACTTTCAATAGTTTTCAATGGGGAATGGATTTTTCTTTAATAAAGTCAGTTTTCAAGATTTTTCATCCAAGTTTTCACAGTTTTGGGCTCCAATCACGGCACACAATACCCGGTATACGGGCTGGCTAGATCCTGTTCGTGACGCCAATTGTAACGCCCAAGAGATCGGGGTACCCAGCACCGGACCAATGGGGTCTGTCTCTTGAGGGGGATGTCACGGGTGGCTTGACCCGGTGCTGTGGCCTCAGGCAATGCACAGTGTAAAGGGTATCGTGAGGGGACAGGCACTTACTTGATCAGCAGCAGGTTCTCCCAGCGGTGACGATCCCGATCCTGGATAGATGGCTATTGTCCAAATGAAAGACTGAGGCACTGAAACGTTTAACCAGTTTACTTTAACAAAAAAGGATTTACAACCAGTCCTGTCACCGGAGTCTGTATGGGAACTCTGAGTTACTTTGACCCTGCCGGGGTCTTCGCCTCTTATTGTACGCAATATCTGTGTGGCCCTGCTGCTGTATGTGAACTGGCTGCCGGCCCAATCTGTCCCCTCCGGGTCCTGGTTCGACGGGCAACCCGAGTCCTTTTATCGGCTTACCCCCTCCAGGAGTACCGCTGAACTCTGTGTCTGTTGCTGCGTCCGACCCTAGTGAAGCTGATATCACCTCACGTTTTTCCGGTTGCTGTATTATATGTAATGAATACAGCCACGGATCCGGTATCCGTCTTTGCGCCTGTTCTGGGTAGTGATTAATGCTACCCGGTTCTCACAATGTCCTTTTTCTCTATCCCTCTTCTCCTCAGGCCGGTGATTTAGGCCTGGTAACAGTCACAGGGCTGTTAGAGATTCAACTGTATGACCTCTCACTTTCAGCTCCTTAGCCCAACTGCCAGTTCTTCTCTCAGACCAGAATGGATCAAGGGGAGTCTCTGGAGCTCCCCCTTCTGGCCGGAGGTGGTAGTGCAGTCTTGCTATTTTAGTATTTGCATTTACTGTCAGTAACTATTTTTGTGGCAAATACCCCTAGGGGTGCCACATTATCATGCTGCAAGACCCACCCATGTTTCATCTTCAATGCCCTTGCTGATGGAAGGAGGTTTGCACTCAAAATCTCACGATACGTGGCCACATTCTTTCCTGTACACGGATCAGTCGTCCTGGTCCCTTTGCAGAGAAACAGCCCCAAAGCTTGATGTTGCCAACCTCATGCTTCACAGTAGGCATGGTGTTCTTTGAATGCAACTCAGCATTCTGACTCCTCCACACATGACAAGTTTTGTTTCTACCAAACAGTTCTACTTTGGTTTCATGAGACCATATGACATTCTCCCAATACTCTTCTGGATAATCCAAATGCTCTCTAGCAAACTTCTGACGGGCCCGGACATGTACTGGCTTAAGCACTGCAGGATCTCAATCCCTGGTGGTGTAGTGTGTTACTGATGGTAGCCTTTGTTACCGTGGTCCCAGCTCTATGCAGGTCATTCACTAGGTCCAGGGAGATTATCAGTGGTCTTATATGTCTTCCATTTTCTTATTATTGCTCCCACAGTTGATTTAATCACACTAAGCTGCTTGCCTATTGCAGATTCAGTTTTCTCAGCCCGGTGCAGGGATGCAATTTTGTTTCTGGTGTCATTCGACAGCTCTTTTGTCTTCACTATACTGGAGTTGGAGTGTGACTGTTTGAGGTTGTGGACAGGTGTCTTTTATACTGATAAGTTCAAACAGGTGCTAATTCAACTGGTAATGAGTGGAGGACAGAGGAGCCTCTTAAATAAGAAGTTACAGGTCTGTAAGAGCCAGAAATCTTGCATGTTTTTAAGGTGACCAAATTCTTATTTTCCACCATATTTTGCAAAATAAATCTTGCCAAATCAGACAAGGTGATTTTCTGGATTTGTTTTCTCATTTTGAGTCTCATAGTTGTGGTCTACCTATGATGTCAATTACAGGCCTCTCTCATCTTTTTAAGTGGGAGAACTTGCACAGTTGATAGCTGACTAAATACTTCCCCCACTGTATATTACAAATATAATTGGCTCGTTCCCAGACTAATAAGACTAGCTCACAGCTGTTTGCTTAGCCTTTACTGGTTATTAAAAAGGGGGGACCAAGAGAAAAAATAATGTGAGGTCCCCCGTATTTTTACTAACCAGCAAACGCTAATAAGACAACTGCAGGCTGATATTAATAGGCTAGTATATCCATAACAAGGAGGTCCCATGACAGTCCCTGACTTGGCTACATTCGCTGTCACCTTACGTACATCACCACTTTATTTATTAACGGTAATAAATGGATAAAAGAGGGTTGGGGAGTGCTTTTTACAATTAAAGGACTTTTCTCTGTGTGTGTGTTTATTTTGTGTTTATTTTGACCACAGGGTTAGTAATCGGGTGTCTGGTAGAAACCTGTCCTTTACTAACCCCAGTGCTTGACGTCATTCTTTTGGGGGTGCCCTTTTCTTAATAGCCAGTAAAGACTAAGTAGACAGCTGTGAGCTGATATTAATAGCCTAGGAAGCTCCATGTTTATTGCCCCCTTCCCACGCTGTTAAGTCCAGATTTCAGCTGTCTGATTTCCGTCAGCTGGTTAATAGAAATAAAAGTGACCCCATTTCACTTTTTTTATTGCTTTATTAGCTAAATATATGTACAATAAGTTACATGTGTACTGCACTAATTATATATCTCACTGACATCTTTCTATCTATTCTATTTTGACTGGTCATGCTGTGAATTTACTGTACTCGGCTGATGAAATGTCAGATTTCCCTTGAAATGGGTGTGTAACAATTGGATGGCACATACTTGGTGTGCCGTGCAACTTTTTCTCCCACCCATTGACTTGCATTGGTGACTATTGTCCGTTTTACTGCATGCTGCAATTTATTCTCTCACCGCAATTCCAGGTGAGGCAGAACTCACAGATGAACACTGTCTCATTGAATAATATTGTTGTGAGTGCAAAGAGATTTTTTTCTGACATTGCACTTGCTGATTTTATATACAGATGTGAGCGAACCCTAATAGCGCAAACCTGAAACCAGTCCTCTATATTCAGTTCATTTACAGGCAGAGGTGAAATTATTTTTTTTTTATAACTTGGTCTGCAAAGTTACACCTCCAACATCATACAAAAAGGCCAAATCAAATGTGTATTAATGGATTGTCCCACCTTAGCAAGTTATCATCTATTGAGTGAAGATGATAATGTACTGATTTTGGGTATTTCCAATCGGTGCCAGGACAAGGTATTTTGGTGCACTAGGCAGATGAAGCTGACGGCGCCCCCATCACCCCGATTAACTCTCAGCAGCAAAATTAAGGATTGGGTCATAGACTAAGGTAACAGTACCCCCTCTTTTTGACCCAAAAATTCCAGCAAAAGTAAAAAAAATGGGATGTACATTAGGGGTGTGGCTCAACAAGGAGTATTTTTTTAAAATTTGATATAGAATTATTCATGGTTTGCTGACCATTTACACAATACAATGGATAAATAGGGATATTCATTCCTGACATCTTAAATTTTAAATATCAGACCCAAGGATAGTCATGGAAATTAATGTAACTTAACTACAATGGGGGCCATTTTGGTTTCAATTAAAGTGTCCAGCAGTTGGCAGATGCGCTAATGGAAACTAAAGATTCCCCATTATAGATAAAGTGATACTCATACATATGATTGTTTTTAAAGCAGCAGTTCTACTTCTCCCATCAAAATTTTTCTCTTAAAATATTGCAATCATCATATTATATAGCACTGTGTACTTACAATTGCTCATTTTGCCTTTCTACACAGTTACTTCTTCTCTTTTCCATTAGGTCTATGACATCACATGATTTAAAACCGACTAGCTGAATTCTTCTAAGTCAGCCCCATATACATTTGTTTCTCATGAACCTGTAACTCCCAATATGTCTTTAACAAATGAAAGGATATCCTGGGAGATGTTATCAGTCTGCATTAGATTGTGAACCATTCAGGAACCACAGTACTGATGAGACATAGTCAGTATCAACAAGTAAACATTTACATCCTGGTACATTATAGGTGACCTCTACTCTGACTAAGTATTTTCTTTCTTTCCGTCTCCATCTTGCCCAGATACCATGATGACTTTTCACATCCACATGTTGTCTCTCCATATTCCCTCTTCTCCTGTCTTCTTCAGCATATCCCGACACGGTGCCCTTTAAAAATAACAGTGTTGTTAAAATACTCTCTGCATAAAAATATCTGTCCATACTATACCCTAAATAAACCTCCTCTGGTGTATGGCCTCCAAACTGTTCGTCTTAATGAGCTACATCCACCATACTGTCTGCCATCATCCGCTATAACTGCTACACCATCTATTCTTATGAACCACGGCTTATACCATGGCTGTTCCCTCTCTAGTTTTCCTTTACACTTTCTATATCTCCACACTGTCCCCTCGCCATGCTATCGTCTTTCTATACTGTGAGACCATTTTATGCTGCCCCCTCTCCATATCCATTCTGTACCCTCATACTGCCCACCACGTTTTCTTCTCCAAACTGTATCCCCCCTCACAATGTTCCCCTACACGGTATGATGGTGACCACAGCCATCCATACAGTGTCATATGCACAACATCCATCTAATATACACTATGATTTCCACCACAGCTCCCCAATATACAGTATGTTTGTCCACCACAGCCCCTATCCAATGATGGCCCACACCTATCATGTATAGTACGATGTCCCCACAGTTCAGGGATAATGTCGCCCACATCTTCCAGTATAATGTCAACCACAGTTCCCAGTATAATGTTCCCCACATTCTCTTATGTAATATGTTGTCCCTCACAGCCCCTCTTGTGTTAGCACTCATAGCCAGCCCAACTTAGGTCCCCCACAGCCAGCCCATCTTAAGTTCCCCTCAGCCAGGCGCTCATATGTCCCCCATAGCCAGTTCCTCTTATGTTCTTATGTCCTCCATAGCCAGACACTCTTATGTTCTTATTTCCCCATTGTCAGACCCTCATATGTCCTCTCTGGCCAGCCCATCATATATCGCCAATAGACAGCTCCTCTCATCTCCCCCACAACCAGACCCTCATATGCTCCCATAGCTAACTAACTTTTCTCATGTCCCCCATAGCCAGCCCCTCATATGTCGATCATAGCCAGCCCCTCTTATCTCTCCCATAGCCAGCCCCTCTTTTGTCCCCCGTAGCCAGCCCCTCTTTAGTCCCCCGTAGCCAGCCCATCATATGTCCCCCATTGACTGGCAAAAATCTGGAAAATAAAATAAATAAAACCTTATACTCACCTAATCCAGGCTCCCTATGCACCATGTGCACCATCTCCTCTTGCTTCCTGTACTGCAGTGGACTCTGGATGGGGCAATGTCATGACTGTATTGTGCCATCCGACATCCCCTACTTGCACCTTCTCCAACAGAAGATGCTGGAAATCCCGGTAGGGCAGGGAGCTGATCACAGCTCTTCTGCTCCTGTCTCGGGTGGCATGGCTCTGACAGCAATTGTGCTCGCTTCCGACAGATGCAAATACAATTGAGTGCAGGGGGAGCGACGGCCAGGTGAAGGACAGAGGAAGAGGTGAGTGGTGTCAGTGACTGACCCTGCTTCCCTCTGTGCCTGCACCCCGGCCGTCACTGTGCTGAATGTCTGTGGCCAGAGAAAGATGCTGAGCAGCAGCCGACATTCAGCCGTGTCATTTTTTCTCACCAAAGTTCACCCTCTTCGGGGAGGCAGCGCCCCATGCAGGGTCCTACATTTCCTCCCTCTTGTACCAGCCTTGATTCCAAGAGTAATGTTTGAAGCTCCCCATATCTAAATGGAGCAATGACTACATGCACACCAATGTTCAATTCATTGCCTAAGGGGCAAGAATGAAGAAAACTGATTACAGAGCTAGTCTATCTGCAACAGTCTTGTATACAATAAATAGGGCAGTCGTGTGCTGGAAAATTTCAAAGCCTTGTGCTGAGAATCAGTGGTTGTTCTTAGTGAACGTCAGGTTATCCCTTCTCATGTTATTCCTTGTAAACAGGATAACTTGTGACAACCTCTTTTAGATCTCAATTTTTTTGTATAAACTTCCCAATGACTCAAGCCACATTTTTAAAATTACCTTTCACTGTTTCTCTATACCTAAATAAAATACACATTAGTCAAAAGCATTTTAATCACGTGCCCCATAGACTCCAAAGAATTTGATTTCAAGAGAAATGCTACTATACACACGTGGTGAAAATTGTTTGTACCCCTCGTTTAATGACAGAAAAACCCACAATGGTCACAGAAATAACAAAAGTAATAATAAATAAAATATCTATGACAATGAACAAATTAAAGTCACTAACGAGGGCCAACAGCCCGAAACACCGTGTCTGTGAATTGAGATACTGATTTGGCTTTTATCCTAAGTCATATTGCACGACTCGTTAAAGGGTTGATTGTGACTTGTAGGATCGCTACTTCCAACAGGTGGCGCTATAGAGTTTAAGTCCTCTTTTTCTCAGAAGAGGCAAATTGCAAATTAAAGTCAGACATTCCTTTTCAACCATGCGTCCACAGAATTTAAAAAAAAGTAAAACTCATGAAATAGGCCTGGACAGAAATGATCGTACCCTTAGCTTAATATTTTGTTGCATAAACTTTTGAGGCAATCACTGCAATCAAACGATTCCTGTTACCATCAATGAGACTTCTGCACCTACGGACAGGTATTTTGGCCCACTCCTCAAGAGCAAACTGCTCCAGTTGTCTCGTGTTTGAAGATTGCCTTTCCAGATGGCATAGTAACATAGTTAGCAAGCCGAAAAAGATATTCGTCCATCTAATTCAGCCTAATTTCCATCAGAATAAATCCCTAGATCTACGACCTTCTAAAGAACCTAATAACTGTAAGATACAATATTGTTACGCTCCAAAAAGACATCCAGGCCTCTCTTTAACCCCTCGACTGAGTTCAGTATCATCACCTCCTCAGGCAAAGAATTCCAGATTCTCACTGCCCTAACAGTAAAGAATCCTCTTCTATGTTGGTGGAAAAACCTTCTTTCCTCCAGACGCAGAGAATGCCCCCTTGTAACCATCACCTTCCAAATCATTGGAGATATATTTGTATTATCCCTTTATATACTTATACATGGTTATTAGATCGCCCTCAGTTGTCTTTTTTCTAGACTAAATAATCCTAATTTAGCTAATCTCTCTGGGTATTGAGTTTCAGCTCTTTCCAAAGAATCTCCATTGGATTTAGGTTAGGTCTCATAGAAGGCCACTCAGAATAGTCCAATGTTTTCCTCTTAGCCATTCTTGGGTGTTTTTAGCTGTGTGTTTTGGGTTATTATCCTGTTGCAAGACCCATGACTTGCGACTGAGACCAAGCTTTCTGACACTGGACAGCACACTAGAATCTCTTGATAGTCTTGAGATTTGACGTGAGGTGCAGAGGTACGGTGGGGATCTGCAGATTCCCAGAGCGGAGCTGCACGCGGCAGTAGCAGGGAGGCTGCGTAGAGCCAGGGAAAGCCCCGGCCGGTAGCGTCCCTGGATACGAGCACAGGAAAGATGGCCGATGGAGAACTGAGCGTGTGACGTCACAGCTGGAGAGCTACGGAGCGGCACTAAGGACAAGGTAGAAGCCAACGCGTTTCAAAGGAACAGCGTCCTTCGTCAGGGTTACCCGGCACCGGCAGCTCCGAGAGATACAAAGGCTAAGCCCCCGTCAATCACAGCAAACCAAGGCCCCGCCCTCCCGCCCTGTGTAATGAGGGACAAATGCATGCGTACATACACCTGCAAGATAATATGATTATATGTAGTAATGCCCACTGATAATGAGAAAAGGGGGGGGGGGAAATAAGGAAAGTATGTGCCCTGTGTAGTATATATCCAAATAATACGGGAGTATGCAAATATATATTGGTATGTGCTGATCAAAGAGGGGGGTCGCTGATCCCATAAAAATGGGGCAAGGGACGAGATAAAGTGCAGATATAGTCCAAATGCATACATATATACAGTAAATACTTAAAAACTAAAAGACCAATTTTAATAATTAAATAGATAAAAAGGGGGGAACTCCCCCATTACACAATAAATGACAAACAGCTAAAATAACAATATAAAAATAGAAATAAAAGCAAACATAAAAGACCACCATGAAAAAAAGGGGGGAGGGGAAACTATACAAAGAGGAAAACCCCTACATGGGTCTAATCAAAAAGCATATAGTTCTAGCCCATAATTTAGGCCCTTTGGTGCAAGGCAGTCCAAAGTAAAAATCAATTTGGATTCAATCCTGGACATAACCTGTATTAAGTTGCCTCCTCTCACATTTTGTTGAATTTTTTGGATTCCCAGGAACCGTACATGTTTGATGGACTTATCATGTTTTTCACAAAAATGACGTGAGAGGGGGTGACCAGAAAACCCCTTTCGAATGTTGATTAGGTGTTCCTTAATTCGGACCATTAATGGCCTCTTAGTGCGGCCCACATACAGTTTATTACATGGACACTCAATGAGGTAAATAACCCTTGTGGTTGAACATGTAATATTTTCCTTAATCCTGAACTCCCTCACAGAGTCTGCATCTGTAAATGTGCAATAACGTATTTTGTTAAAAGAAGTGTTGATACACCGAAACAGTGGCCACAAGGCGTGAATCCAGACCTTGCATTCATCTGGTTACCTGAACGTAATTCAAGATTGATAGAGGATTTAATGGTGGGAGCAATAAGACTACCCAATGAGCGGGCTTTTCTGAATATAAATCTAGGGATATTTGGTAGGTAACCCCCTATAATCTTATCCCCTTGTATAATGGACCAATGTTTGCGTATAATAGACCTAAACTTCGAATGGTCCACATGAAATTGTGTGATAAAGGGTAATTCATGAATTTGGTCAGATACGCTCGTAACAATAGGACTGGCAGTTTTTTCTCTGTGTAACAAGGAATATCTGGAAGTATCCCTCACCTCCTGTTCAGCTTGTGCCAACACTGAACCTGCATAGCCTTTATCGAGAAATTGCTGGGTTAGCACCTCTGCTTCCATGTTGTAGTCCTCCAGAGTTGTACAATTTCGTCTGAGCCTGGTGTATTGACCCTTGGGGATGTTAGTCAGCCACACGGGCAAGTGGCAGCTAAGAATATTAATAAAGCTGTTAGTATCAACATCCTATTCCAGGCCAAATCCATTGTCATTCAAATTGGCGATAAACAGGTCCAGATCATTCCTCGGGCCATCCCAAATGTTGATTTGGGATAGCCCGAGGAGTGATCTGGACCTGTTTATCGCCAATTTGAATGACAATGGATTTGGCCTGGAATTCACTCCTACGATTAGTGCCACCAACGTCAACTTTCTGGACCTTACTGTATATATAGAAAATTCCCAACTTTACACTAAATGTTACCGTAAGGCTATGCAGGTTCAGTGTTGGCACGAGCTGAACAGGAGGTGAGGGATACTTCCAGATATTCCTTGTTACACAGAGAAAAAACTGCCAGTCCTATTGTTACGAGCGTATCTGACCAAATTCATGAATTACCCTTTATCACACAATTTCATGTGGACCATTCGAAGTTTAGGTCTATTATACACAAACATTGGTCCATTCTACAAGGGGACAAGATTATAGGGGGCTACCTACCAAATATCCCTAGATTTATATTCAGAAAAGCCCGCTCATTGGGTAGTCTTATTGCTCCCACCATTAAATCCTCTATCAATCTTGAATTACGTTCAGGTACCCAGATGAATGCAAGGTCTGGATTCACACCTTGTGGCCACTGTTTCGGGTGTATCAACACTTCTTTTAACAAAATACGTTATTGCACATTTACAGATGCAGACTCTGAGGGAGTTCAGGATTAAGGAAAATATTACATGTTCAACCACAAGGGTTATTTACCTCATTGAGTGTCCATGTAATAAACTGTATGTGGGCCGCACTAAGAGGCCCTTAATGGTCCGAATTAAGGAACACCTAATGAACATTCGAAAGGGGTTTTCTGGTCACCCCCTCTCACGTCATTTTTGTGAAAAACATGATAAGTCCATCAAACATGTACGGTTCCTGGGAATCCAAAAAATTCAACAAAACGTGAGAGGAGGCAACTTAATACAGGTTATGTCCAGGATTGAATCCAAATGGATTTTTACTTTGGACTGCCTTGCACCAAAGGGCCTAAATTATGGGCTAGAACTATATGCTTTTTGATTAGACCCATGTAGGGGTTTTCCTCTTTGTGTAGTTTCCCCTCCCCCCTTTTTTTCATGGTGGTCTTTTATGTTTGCTTTTATTTCTATTTTTATATTGTTATTTTAGCTGTTTGTCATTTATTGTGTAATGGGGGAGTTCCCCCTTTTTTATCTATTTAATTATTAAAATTGGTCTTTTAGTTTTTAAGTATTTATATATGTATGCATTTGTACTATATCTGCACTTTATCTCGTCCCTTGCCCCATTTTTATGGGATCAGCGACCCCCCTCTTTGATCAGCACATACCAATATATATTTGCATACTCCCGTATTATTTGGATATATACTACACAGGGCACATACTGTCCTTATTTCCCCCCCCCCTTTTTCTCATTTTCAGTGGGCATTACTACATAAAATCATATTATCTTGCAGGTGTATGTACGCACGCATTTGTCCCTCATTACACAGGGCGGGGGGGCGGGGCCTTGGTTTGGTGTGATTGACGGGGCTTAGCCTTTATATCTCTCGGAGCTGCCGGTGCCGGGTAACCCTGACGAAGAAGGACGCTGTTCCTTTGAAACGCGTTGGTTTCTACCTTGTCCTTAGTGCCGCTCTGTAGCTCTCCAGCTGTGACGTCACACGCTCAGCTCTCCGTCGGCCATCTTTCCTGTGCTCGTATCCAGGGACGCCACCGGCCGGGGCTTTCCCTGGCTCTACGCAGCCTCCCTGCTACTGCCGCGTGCAGCTCCGCTCTGGGAATCTGCAGATCCCCACCGTACCTCTGCACCTCACGTCTCATCACTCTTCCTGCGGCGCCAGGCTCAGCTCCGTACTTGGACACAGCGACGCTTCACTGCTCGGTACATCCTCAAGGATCCAGGTACTATTTCCATACGGGGTCGGGCGCCTTGCTGATTTTGTCTGAGTCTGTCATAGTACTGTTTATGCATTGTGCGCCTGCATACCATTCACTTCACCTGGCTGCTCATTTGGCCTTTGTCCTTTTGTAGTGGGCTTTATTTGATTTAGGGGTCTGTTTGGGCACATTGTGGGACTCTTTGTGCCAGGATTTTACACATTCCCCTCTTTTCTCCTAGTGATTTTTTCCTTCATGCGCGGTCTCTGGTTTCTTCTCATCCATTGTTTGTATCAGGGGTGGCGTCTTCCCGGTTCGAGTCCAGCTGCATAGGAATCCAATTTTGTTTAGTAAGCGCTGGTGTGTTCACTATTTTATAGTCTTGAGATTTCATTTTACCCTGCACAGATTCTAGACACCCTGTGCCAGATGCAGCAACGCAGCCCCAGAACATAACAGAGCCTCCTCCATGTTTCACAGTAGGGACAGTGTTCTTTTCTTGATATGCTTCATTTTTCCATCTGTGAGCTGATGTGCCTTGTCAAAAAGTTCCATTTTTGTCTCATCTGTCCATAGGACATTCTCCAAGAAGCTTTGTGGCTTGTCAACATGTAGTTTGGCAAATTCCAGTCTGGATTTTTTTTTTCAACAATGGTGTCCTCCTTGGTCGTCTCCCATGAAGTCCACTTTTGCTCATACAACGACGGATGGTTTGAAGTTCACCTTTAATCTGTTTAGAAGTTTTTCTGGGCTCTTTTGTTACCATTTGTATTATCCATCTCTTTGATTTGTCAACAATTTTTCTCCTGCGGGAGGTTGGCTACAGTCCGATGAATCTTACATTTCTGAATAATATGTGCAACTGTAGTCACAGGAACATCAAGCTGCTTGGAGCTGGTCTTATAACTTTTACGTTTAATATGTTTGTCTGACTTTTCTTTCTAATCTCCTGAGACAACTCTTTCCTTCGCTTCCTCTGGTCCATGTTGAGTGTGATACACACCACGTCACCAAACAGCACAGTGAGTATCTGTAGCCCTATATACAGGCCACTCACTGATTCCAAGATTGTAGACACCTGTGATTCTAGTTAGTGGACACACCTTGAATGATTTAACATGCCCCTTTTGTCACATTATTTTCAGGGGTACCATCATTCCTGTCCAGGCCTATTTCTTGAGTTTTATTTATTTATTTTTTTAATTCTGTGGAAGCATGGTTGAAAAGCAATGTCTTACTTTCATTTTTTTCATTTTCATAAAACTTTTATTTATTACTTTTGTCAGATTCAAGTTATTTCTGTGACCTGGACCGGGGCTTCGGCACGATCGCCAGTAGAGACGCCAATCCTCTGAAGCCTTCGTCCAAGTCCCGATCTTCCTTCTTCTGCTGCTGCTTACTGGAGTGTGCGGCCCACAGGTCTCCAGGCACGGCTCTGGTGTCTGAGGTTCGCATAGTCATGCCCCTTTCGAAGCCCCCTAGACAGTGGTCCCATAGTTCCATGATGTGTTCATTTGTTACAGTGTGTACATCGCACAATGCTCCTTAGCAGAAACAACTACCACATTGCAAAACAAAATGCCTCCTCAGCATCTGTAAATAATTAGTACATTCCCACTGCTCCCCCATAAATAGCCACAGCTCCCCATCCCCTATGTACGTGCTCCCCATACAATATATATGTTGTTGCGGATTTAATTTGTTGATCAATGTAGCACAACATCCTCCCTGCAGCTTTTAAATAATTGTCGTAATGCAGAAAAAATATACCGTATATACTCGAGTATAAGCCGAGATTTTCAGCCCAAATTTTTGGGCTGAAAGTGCCCCCCTCGGCTTATACTCGAGTCAAGGTGGGTGGCAGGGTCGGCGGGTGAGGGGGAGAGGGCGCTGAGGTATACTTACCTAGTCCCAGCGATCCTCGCGCTGTCCCTGCCCTCCCACGGGCTTCCGCGCTGCAGCTTCTTCCTCTCTTCAGCGGTCACGTGGGACCGCTCATTACAGAAATGAATAAGCGGCTCCACCTCCCATAGGGGCGGAGCCGCCTATTCATTCCTCTAATCAGCGGTGCCGGTGACCGCTGATAGAGAAAGAAGCTGCGGCACCGAAGACCAGGCAGAGGGACAGCGCGAGGATCGCCAGGACTAGGTGAGTATAGCATATTCACCTGTCCTCGTTCCAGCCGCCGGGCGCCGCTCCATCTTCCCGGCGTCTCTGCGCTCTGACTGTTCAGGCAGAGGGCGCGATGACGCATATGGTGTGCGCGGCGCCCTCTGCCTGATCAGTCAGAGCGCAGAGATGCCGGGACCGGACGCTGGGAGCTGCAAGTAGAGAGGTGAGTATGTTTTTTTTTTTTTTTATTGCAGCAGCAGCCATCGCACATAATTTACGTATGTGGAGCATCTATGGGCACAGCTATGGGCCAATATGAACAGTGCAGAGCACTGTGTGGGGCACAGCAAGAAGGCAATATGAACAGTGCAGAGCACTGTGGGACACAGCAAGAAGGCAATATGAACAGTGCAGAGCACTGTGTGGGGCACAGCTAGAAGGCAATATGAACAGTGCAGAGCACTGTGGGGCACAGCAAGAAGGCAATATGAACAGTGCAGAGCACTGTGGGGCACAGCAAGAAGGCAATATGAACAGTGCAGAGCACTGTGTGGGGCACAGCAAGAAGGCAATATGAACAGTGCAGAGCACTGTGTGGGGCACAGCAAGAAGGCAATATGAACAGTGCAGAGCACTGTGGGACACAGCAAGAAGGCAATATGAACAGTGCAGAGCACTGTGGGGCACAGCAAGAAGGCAATATGAACAGTGCAGAGCACTGTGGGACACAGCAAGAAGGCAATATGAACAGTGCAGAGCACTGTGGGACACAGCAAGAAGGCAATATGAACAGTGCAGAGCACTGTGTGGGGCACAGCAAGAAGGCAATATGAACAGTGCAGAGCACTGTGTGGGGCACAGCAAGAAGGCAATATGAACAGTGCAGAGCACTGTGGGACACAGCAAGAAGGCAATATGAACAGTGCAGAGCACTGTGGGACACAGCAAGAAGGCAATATGAACAGTGCAGAGCACTGTGGGACACAGCAAGAAGGCAATATGAACAGTGCAGAGCACTGTGGGACACAGCAAGAAGGCAATATGAACAGTGCAGAGCACTGTGGGGCACAGCAAGAAGGCAATATGAACAGTGCAGAGCACTGTGGGGCACAGCAAGAAGGCAATATGAACAGTGCAGAGCACTGTGTGGGACACAGCAAGAAGGCAATATGAACAGTGCAGAGCACTGTGGGGCACAGCAAGAAGGCAATATGAACAGTGCAGAGCACTGTATGGGGCACAGCAAGAAGGCAATATGAACAGTGCAGAGCACTGTGGGACACAGCAAGAAGGCAATATGAACAGTGCAGAGCACTGTGGGGCACAGCAAGAAGGCAATATGAACAGTGCAGAGCACTGTGGGGCACAGCAAGAAGGCAATATGAACAGTGCAGAGCACTGTGGGACACAGCAAGAAGGCAATATGAACAGTGCAGAGCACTGTGTGGGGCACAGCAAGAAGGCAATATGAACAGTGCAGAGCACTGTGGGCAGAGGCGTATCTAGGGTTTCTGGCACCCGGGGCAAGAATTCATTTCGGCGCCCCCCCCAGGACATATGTGATTTTCACACTTAGTCATGTACCCACGAGCTCCTCTCCCTAATGCTCTCAATATTCAGTGAAAAACTGAGAGAAGCAGAAGAGAAGCTCGTTGTCACAGGACCACAAGTCTGAAAGTCGCATATGAGTGAAGTGTCCATGTGACGACTACTGGAACCTGCAGAGCTGAATCCTGACATCGCAGCTTCTGAATTCTTTTAGGATTCTCCCTTGCCGGTGGACGGTCATGTCAGCAAAAGCATGTGATTAGTATACTTCTGACCACATTCCGACTAGACGTGCCGGCCTCGCTCAGTTCATTTTCATTGAGTGAGGCCACACATGTCTAGTCAGCACGTGACCGCATGTATGTAAATCACCAGCACGAGAGAATCCTGACAGCGTGCAGGGCGCACTGTGAGAATTCAGAAGTCTGCAGTCACAAAGAATGACTGCAGACTCATTACAAACCTGGACAACCCCTTTAATGCTCCTAACATAAATAAAAACATGAGTTAGTCAGTATCACAATGTTATGATTAGGTAATTCAGAACCACAATGGACCTTGAAGTTCAGAGCACACAAGTGACCTGACAAAACCCACAAAACATAGGACGAGCTCTGAGACGTGGGAACTCTGCTGACCGCAATCCCTAATCCTATAATACCACACTAAAGGTAGCCGTGGAGCGCTCCTGACAGACCTAGGCGCCTCGGGCACAGCCTGAGAAACTAGCTAGCCCTGAAGGTAGAAAAATAAGCCTACCTTGCCTCAGAGAAATTCCCCAAAGGAAAAGGCAGCCCCCCACATATAATGACTGTGAGTAAGATGAAAATACAAACACAGAGATGAAATAGGTTTAGCAAAGTGAGGCCCGACTTACTGAATAGATCGAGGACAGGAAAGATAGCTTTGCGGTCAACACAAAAACCTGCAAACAACCACGCAGAGGGGCAAAAAGACCCTCCGCACCGACTAACGGTACGGAGGTGCTCCCTCTGCGTCTCAGAGCTTCCAGCAAGCAAGCAAAACCCAAAAAGCAAGCTGGACAGAAAATATAGCAACAAAATAAACACAAGCAGACTTAGCTTATGCTGAGCAGACAGGCCACAGGAAAGATCCAGGAGGAAGCAAGACCAACACTAGAACATTGACTGGAGGCCAGGAGCAAAGCACTAGGTGGAGTTAAATAGAGCAACACCTTACGACTTCACCACATCACCTGAGGAAGGAAACTCAGAAGCCGCAGTACCACTTGTGACCACAGGAGGGAGCTCTGCCACAGAATTCACAACACACAAATAACATTTACATCCAGGTACCTTATAGATGTCGTCATCTCTGGAGTCGTTCTACTTCTTTTCTTCATCTTGTCCAGACCCCATGATGAGTTTTCTCATCCACAGCCGTCTCTGCAGACTTCCATCTTGTCCGCTCTTTTGCAGAAAATCTCCACATGACGCCCTTAAAGATACAAGTGTCATTATAATGCTCCTGAATAAAAAATTGCCCCTCACTATATTGTCTGCCCAAAATATGACCCCCACACTGTCCCTCTTATGGTACATACTCTTCACTCTAACCTCTCCTTTCCATACCGGTCCCCTCTTCACACTGTCCTCTCACACTGTGTCCCCCTCTATAGGGCCCAGTATTTGTACTGTACTCTGATTACACTCCCCCCTCCTTGGTATACCGTCCTCTGCTGGCTGTGCCCTTACACTGTCCCCTCATTCTACACCCCTACTGCTCAGTTTCTATTCTGTGCCCACTCACTTTTCTCCCGCATACTGTCTCCTCACACTATTCCCTTCCCTCCTCATACTGTCTCCTCTCACATCCCTCCTGTTCACCAAACTGTCTCCTCATATATTTACCCCCTCGCTTTCTATACTGCCTGCTCACCTGACTCCCTATATTGTGTCTGCACACATCCCATCACCCTCACTCCCCGTACTCTGTCCACATACATTTTTCACATTGCTACTCATACTGTGTCCACATACATTCCCCCGTTCGCTCCTCATACTGTCTGCACCCATCCCCCATACTGTTTCCTCAGATATGCCCCCCATTCTCCTGAACTGTTTCCTCATATATGCCCATTATTTTCCTCTACCCCACCCCATCATTGCTCTCTTCACCACCTCCATCTTTACTTTCTCCACCACCACTATAATTGCTTTCTCCCCCACCACCCCATAATTTCCCATTCCACCACCTCCATCATTTCCTCCTTTGCCTTTTCTACCATATCCATCATTTTCTTTTCCCCCACCATCTCCATCTTTGCCCTTTCCACCACCATCATCATTGTCCTTTCCACCATCACCATACTTGCCCATTCCACCACCTCCATCATTTTCTCCCCCTCCAATATCATCAGTGTGCTTTCCACCACCACCATCCTTGTCCATTCTACTACCTCCATCATTTCTTCCCCCCCTCATTATTGCCCATTCCACCACATCCATCATTTCCTCCTCCCCCTCCATCCCAATTATTGCCCTCTCCCCGTCAGTCCCATCATTGCCCTCGCCTCTCCTCTCCGTACACACACAAAACCATTTACGTCTCTGCACATTCACCCGCAGCGCTACGCATGCACGCACAAACACACACACACACACTGAGTACAGTAATGTAATGGCCACACCTAGTTACTCCTACACACGTGGCTGAGCTCCGTACACCTTGCACACACGGCTCCGCTCCGTACACACGTGGCTCCACTCCATACACCTCGTATACACACGGCTCAGCTCCGTACACCTTGCACACACGGCTCCGCTCCGTACACCTCGTACACACACGACTCCGCTATGTACACCTCGTACACACACGGCTCCGCTATGTACACCTTGCACACACGCAGTTCAGCTCTGTACACCTCGTACACACACACACGACTCCGCTCCGTACACACACACACGGCTCCGCTCCGTACACACACGGCTCCGCTCCGTACACACACGGCTCCGCTCCGTACACACACACGGCTCCGCTCCGTACACACACACACGGCTCCGCTCCGTACACACACACACGGCTCCGCTCCGTACACACACACACGGCTCCGCTCCGTACACACACACACGGCTCCGCTCCGTACACACACACACGGCTCCGCTCCGTACACACACGGCTCCGCTCCGTACACACACACACGGCTCCGCTCCGTACACACACACATGGCTCCGCTCCGTACACACACGGCTCCGCTCCGTACACACACACACACAACTCCGCTCCGTACACACACACGGCTCCGCTCCGTACACACACGGCTCCGCTCTGTACACAGACACGGCTCCGCTCCGTACACACACACACACACAACTCCGCTCCGTACACACACACGGCTCCGCTCCGTACACACACACGGCTCCGCTCCGTACACACACGGCTCCGCTCCGTACACACACACACACACAACTCCGCTCCGTACACACACACGGCTCCGCTCCGTACACACACGGCTCCGCTCCGTACACACACGGCTCCGCTCCGTACACACACGGCTCCGCTCCGTACACACACACACACAACTCCGCTCCGTACACACACACGGCTCCGCTCCGTACACACACGGCTCCGCTCCGTACACACACACACACAACTCCGCTCCGTACACACACACGGCTCCGCTCCGTACACACACGGCTCCGCTCCGTACACCTTGCAGACACGGCTTCCGCTCTGTACACCTAGTACACATATGGCTCTGCTACATCCACACAAACCACTCCTGACCCTTACCCTCGTCCAGCACCGAGCACCATGACAATCAGCAGAGTCCTGCACTACACAGAAGCCCTTCATCATGTGACTCCTGACTCCTCCCCCCCCGTGACCTCATCACAGGTCCTGTGAGCACAGAGCTGCACAAGCAATAGCTGTGGTGTGCGGCTCTCTGCGGTGCAGGGGCTCTGCTGCGGGACAAGTGCAGTCCCACCCGAGCCTCCTTGGACCGCCGCATCATCAGGCGGCCCGCTGGCGCCCCCCTGTCGGCTGCGCCCGGGGCACATGCCCCGGCTGCCCCCCCCCTGGATACGCCACTGACTGTGGGGCACAGCAAGAAGGCAATATGAACAGTGCAGAGCACTGTGGGGCACAGCAAGAAGGCAATATGAACAGTGCAGAGCACTGTGGGGCACAGCAAGAAGGCAATATGAACAGTGCAGAGCACTGTGGGGCACAGCAAGAAGGCAATATGAACAGTGCAGAGCACTGTGTGGGGCACAGCAAGAAGGCAATATGAACAGTGCAGAGCACTGTATGGGGCACAGCAAGAAGGCAATATGAACAGTGCAGAGCACTGTGGGGCACAGCAAGAAGGCAATATGAACAGTGCAGAGCACTGTGGGACACAGCAAGAAGGCAATATGAACAGTGCAGAGCACTGTGTGGGGCACAGCAAGAAGGCAATATGAACAGTGCAGAGCACTGTATGGGGCACAGCAAGAAGGCAATATGAACAGTGCAGAGCACTGTGGGGCACAGCAAGAAGGCAATATGAACAGTGCAGAGCACTGTGTGGGGCACAGCAAGAAGGCAATATGAACAGTGCAGAGCACTGTATGGGGCACAGCAAGAAGGCAATATGAACAGTGCAGAGCACTGTATGGGGCACAGCAAGAAGGCAATATGAACAGTGCAGAGCACTGTGGGGCACAGCAAGAAGACAATATGAACAGTGCAGAGCACTGTGGGACACAGCAAGAAGGCAATATGAACAGTGCAGAGCACTGTGTGGGGCACAGCAAGAAGGCAATATGAACAGTGCAGAGCACTGTGGGACACAGCAAGAAGGCAATATGAACAGTGCAGAGCACTGTATGGGGCACAGCAAGAAGGCAATATGAACAGTGCAGAGCACTGTGGAACACAGCAAGAAGGCAATATGAACAGTGCAGAGCACTGTGGGACACAGCAAGAAGGCAATATGAACAGTGCAGAGCACTGTGTGGGGCACAGCAAGAAGGCAATATGAACAGTGCAGAGCACTGTGGGGCACAGCAAGAAGGCAATATGAACAGTGCAGAGCACTGTGGGGCACAGCAAGAAGGCAATATGAACAGTGCAGAGCACTGTGTGGGACACAGCAAGAAGGCAATATGAACAGTGCAGAGCACTGTGGGACACAGCAAGAAGGCAATATGAACAGTGCAGAGCACTGTGGGACACAGCAAGAAGGCAATATGAACAGTGCAGAGCACTGTGGGACACAGCAAGAAGGCAATATGAACAGTGCAGAGCACTGTATGGGGCACAGCAAGAAGGCAATATGAACAGTGCAGAGCACTGTGGGGCACAGCAAGAAGGCAATATGAACAGTGCAGAGCACTGTGTGGGACACAGCAAGAAGGCAATATGAACAGTGCAGAGCACTGTGTGGGGCACAGCAAGAAGGCAATATGAACAGTGCAGAGCACTGTGGGGCACAGCAAGAAGGCAATATGAACAGTGCAGAGCACTGTGTGGGGCACAGCAAGAAGGCAATATGAACAGTGCAGAGCACTGTGTGGGGCACAGCAAGAAGGCAATATGAACAGTGCAGAGCACTGTGGGGCACAGCAAGAAGGCAATATGAACAGTGCAGAGCACTGTGGGGCACAGCAAGAAGGCAATATGAACAGTGCAGAGCACTGTGGGACACAGCAAGAAGGCAATATGAACAGTGCAGAGCACTGTGTGGGGCACATCAAGAAGGCAATATGAACAGTGCAGAGCACTGTGGGGCACAGCAAGAAGGCAATATGAACAGTGCAGAGCACTGTGTGGGGCACAGCAAGAAGGCAATATGAACAGTGCACAGCACTGTGGGGCACAGCAAGAAGGCAATATGAACAGTGCAGAGCACTGTGTGGGGCACAGCAAGAAGGCAATATGAACAGTGCAGAGCACTGTATGGGGCACAGCAAGAAGGCAATATGAACAGTGCAGAGCACTGTGGGGCACAGCAAGAAGGCAATATGAACAGTGCAGAGCACTGTGTGGGGCACAGCAAGAAGGCAATATGAACAGTGCAGAGCACTGTGGGACACAGCAAGAAGGCAATATGAACAGTGCAGAGCACTGTATGGGGCACAGCAAGAAGGCAATATGAACAGTGCAGAGCACTGTATGGGGCACAGCAAGAAGGCAATATGAACAGTGCAGAGCACTGTATGGGGCACAGCAAGAAGGCAATATGAACAGTGCAGAGCACTGTATGGGGCACAGCAAGAAGGCAATATGAACAGTGCAGAGCACTGTGGGGCACAGCAAGAAGGCAATATGAACAGTGCAGAGCACTGTGGGACACAGCAAGAAGGCAATATGAACAGTGCAGAGCACTGTGTGGGGCACAGCAAGAAGGCAATATGAACAGTGCAGAGCACTGTGGGACACAGCAAGAAGGCAATATGAACAGTGCAGAGCACTGTGGGGCACAGCAAGAAGGCAATATGAACAGTGCAGAGCACTGTGGGGCACAGCAAGAAGGCAATATGAACAGTGCAGAGCACTGTATGGGGCACAGCAAGAAGGCAATATGAACAGTGCAGAGCACTGTGGGACACAGCAAGAAGGCAATATGAACAGTGCAGAGCACTGTGGGGCACAGCAAGAAGGCAATATGAACAGTGCAGAGCACTGTGGGGCACAGCAAGAAGGCAATATGAACAGTGCAGAGCACTGTGGGGCACAGCAAGAAGGCAATATGAACAGTGCAGAGCACTGTGGGGCACAGCAAGAAGGCAATATGAACAGTGCAGAGCACTGTATGGGGCACAGCAAGAAGGCAATATGAACAGTGCAGAGCACTGTATGGGGCACAGCAAGAAGGCAATATGAACAGTGCAGAGCACTGTATGGGGCACAGCAAGAAGGCAATATGAACAGTGCAGAGCACTGTGTGGGGCACAGCAAGAAGGCAATATGAACAGTGCAGAGCACTGTGGGGCACAGCAAGAAGGCAATATGAACAGTGCAGAGCACTGTGTGGGGCACAACAAGAAGGCAATATGAACAGTGCAGAGCACTGTGGGGCACAGCAAGAAGGCAATATGAACAGTGCAGAGCACTGTGTGGGGCACAGCAAGAAGGCAATATGAACAGTGCAGAGCACTGTTGGGCACAGCAAGAAGGCAATATGAACAGTGCAGAGCACTGTGGGACACAGCAAGAAGGCAATATGAACAGTGCAGAGCACTGTGGGGCACAGCTAGAAGGCAATATGAACAGTGCAGAGCACTGTGTGGGGCACAGCAAGAAGGCAATATGAACAGTGCAGAGCACTGTGGGGCACAGCAAGAAGGCAATATGAACAGTGCAGAGCACTGTGGGACACAGCAAGAAGGCAATATGAACAGTGCAGAGCACTGTATGGGGCACAGCAAGAAGGCAATATGAACAGTGCAGAGCACTGTGGGACACAGCAAGAAGGCAATATGAACAGTGCAGAGCACTGTGGGACACAGCAAGAAGGCAATATGAACAGTGCAGAGCACTGTATGGGGCACAGCAAGAAGGCAATATGAACAGTGCAGAGCACTGTATGGGGCACAGCAAGAAGGCAATATGAACAGTGCAGAGCACTGTGGGGCACAGCAAGAAGGCAATATGAACAGTGCAGAGCACTGTGGGGCACAGCAAGAAGGCAATATGAACAGTGCAGAGCACTGTATGGGGCACAGCAAGAAGGCAATATGAACAGTGCAGAGCACTGTGGGGCACAGCAAGAAGGCAATATGAACAGTGCAGAGCACTGTGTGGGGCACAGCAAGAAGGCAATATGAACAGTGCAGAGCACTGTTGGGCACAGCAAGAAGGCAATATGAACAGTGCAGAGCACTGTGGGACACAGCAAGAAGGCAATATGAACAGTGCAGAGCACTGTGGGGCACAGCAAGAAGGCAATATGAACAGTGCAGAGCACTGTGGGGCACAGCAAGAAGGCAATATGAACAGTGCAGAGCACTGTGTGGGGCACAGCAAGAAGGCAATATGAACAGTGCAGAGCACTGTGGGGCACAGCAAGAAGGCAATATGAACAGTGCAGAGCACTGTGGGACACAGCAAGAAGGCAATATGAACAGTGCAGAGCACTGTGGGACACAGCAAGAAGGCAATATGAACAGTGCAGAGCACTGTGGGACACAGCAAGAAGGCAATATGAACAGTGCAGAGCACTGTATGGGGCACAGCAAGAAGGCAATATGAACAGTGCAGAGCACTGTGGGACACAGCAAGAAGGCAATATGAACAGTGCAGAGCACTGTGTGGGACACAGCAAGAAGGCAATATGAACAGTGCAGAGCACTGTATGGGGCACAGCAAGAAGGCAATATGAACAGTGCAGAGCACTGTGTGGGGCACAGCAAGAAGGCAATATGAACAGTGCAGAGCACTGTGTGGGGCACAGCAAGAAGGCAATATGAACAGTGCAGAGCACTGTGGGACACAGCAAGAAGGCAATATGAACAGTGCAGAGCACTGTGGGGCACAGCAAGAAGGCAATATGAACAGTGCAGAGCACTGTGGGGCACAGCAAGAAGGCAATATGAACAGTGCAGAGCACTGTGGGGCACAGCAAGAAGGCAATATGAACAGGGCAGAGCACTGTGGGGCACAGCAAGAAGGCAATATGAACAGTGCAGAGCACTGTGGGGCACAGCAAGAAGGCAATATGAACAGTGCAGAGCACTGTATGGGGCACAGCAAGAAGGCAATATGAACAGTGCAGAGCACTGTGTGGGGCACAGCTAGAAGGCAATATGAACAGTGCAGAGCACTGTGGGGCACAGCAAGAAGGCAATATGAACAGTGCAGAGCACTGTGTGGGGCACAGCAAGAAGGCAATATGAACAGTGCAGAGCACTGTGGGACACAGCAAGAAGGCAATATGAACAGTGCAGAGCACTGTGGGGCACAGCAAGAAGGCAATATGAACAGTGCAGAGCACTGTATGGGGCACAGCAAGAAGGCAATATGAACAGTGCAGAGCACTGTGGGGCACAGCAAGAAGGCAATATGAACAGTGCAGAGCACTGTGTGGGG
This sequence comes from Ranitomeya imitator, assembly GCF_032444005.1. NCBI lineage: Eukaryota > Metazoa > Chordata > Amphibia > Anura > Dendrobatidae > Ranitomeya > Ranitomeya imitator. The sequence goes on from NC_091286.1 coordinate 253,903,151, forward strand.
CACAGCAAGAAGGCAATATGAACAGTGCAGAGCACTGTTGGGCACAGCAAGAAGGCAATATGAACAGTGCAGAGCACTGTGGGACACAGCAAGAAGGCAATATGAACAGTGCAGAGCACTGTGTGGGGCACAGCAAGAAGGCAATATGAACAGTGCAGAGCACTGTTGGGCACAGCAAGAAGGCAATATGAACAGTGCAGAGCACTGTGGGGCACAGCAAGAAGGCAATATGAACAGTGCAGAGCACTGTGTGGGGCACAGCAAGAAGGCAATATGAACAGTGCAGAGCACTGTGGGACACAGCAAGAAGGCAATATGAACAGTGCAGAGCACTGTGGGGCACAGCAAGAAGGCAATATGAACAGTGCAGAGCACTGTATGGGGCACAGCAAGAAGGCAATATGAACAGTGCAGAGCACTGTGGGGCACAGCAAGAAGGCAATATGAACAGTGCAGAGCACTGTGTGGGGCACAGCAAGAAGGCAATATGAACAGTGCAGAGCACTGTTGGGCACAGCAAGAAGGCAATATGAACAGTGCAGAGCACTGTGGGACACAGCAAGAAGGCAATATGAACAGTGCAGAGCACTGTGTGGGGCACAGCTAGAAGGCAATATGAACAGTGCAGAGCACTGTGGGGCACAGCAAGAAGGCAATATGAACAGTGCAGAGCACTGTATGGGGCACAGCAAGAAGGCAATATGAACAGTGCAGAGCACTGTGGGACACAGCAAGAAGGCAATATGAACAGTGCAGAGCACTGTGTGGGGCACAGCTAGAAGGCAATATGAACAGTGCAGAGCACTGTGGGGCACAGCAAGAAGGCAATATGAACAGTGCAGAGCACTGTGGGACACAGCAAGAAGGCAATATGAACAGTGCAGAGCACTGTGGGACACAGCAAGAAGGCAATATGAACAGTGCAGAGCACTGTGGGACACAGCAAGAAGGCAATATGAACAGTGCAGAGCACTGTATGGGGCACAGCAAGAAGGCAATATGAACAGTGCAGAGCACTGTGGGACACAGCAAGAAGGCAATATGAACAGTGCAGAGCACTGTGTGGGGCACAGCTAGAAGGCAATATGAACAGTGCAGAGCACTGTGGGGCACAGCAAGAAGGCAATATGAACAGTGCAGAGCACTGTGTGGGGCACAGCAAGAAGGCAATATGAACAGTGCAGAGCACTGTATGGGGCACAGCAAGAAGGCAATATGAACAGTGCAGAGCACTGTGGGGCACAGCAAGAAGGCAATATGAACAGTGCAGAGCACTGTGGGGCACAGCAAGAAGGCAATATGAACAGTGCAGAACACTGTGTGGGGCACAGCAAGAAGGCAATATGAACAGTGCAGAGCACTGTGTGGGGCACAGCAAGAAGGCAATATGAACAGTGCAGAGCACTGTGGGACACAGCAAGAAGGCAATATGAACAGTGCAGAGCACTGTGGGGCACAGCAAGAAGGCAATATGAACAGTGCAGAGCACTGTGGGGCACAGCAAGAAGGCAATATGAACAGTGCAGAGCACTGTGGGGCACAGCAAGAAGGCAATATGAACAGGGCAGAGCACTGTGGGGCACAGCAAGAAGGCAATATGAACAGTGCAGAGCACTGTGGGGCACAGCAAGAAGGCAATATGAACAGTGCAGAGCACTGTATGGGGCACAGCAAGAAGGCAATATGAACAGTGCAGAGCACTGTGTGGGGCACAGCTAGAAGGCAATATGAACAGTGCAGAGCACTGTGGGGCACAGCAAGAAGGCAATATGAACAGTGCAGAGCACTGTGTGGGGCACAGCAAGAAGGCAATATGAACAGTGCAGAGCACTGTGGGACACAGCAAGAAGGCAATATGAACAGTGCAGAGCACTGTGGGGCACAGCAAGAAGGCAATATGAACAGTGCAGAGCACTGTATGGGGCACAGCAAGAAGGCAATATGAACAGTGCAGAGCACTGTGGGGCACAGCAAGAAGGCAATATGAACAGTGCAGAGCACTGTATGGGGCACAGCAAGAAGGCAATATGAACAGTGCAGAGCACTGTGGGGCACAGCAAGAAGGCAATATGAACAGTGCAGATCACTGTGGGGCACAGCAAGAAGGCAATATGAACAGTGCAGAGCACTGTGTGGGGCACAGCAAGAAGGCAATATGAACAGTGCAGAGCACTGTTGGGCACAGCAAGAAGGCAATATGAACAGTGCAGAGCACTGTGGGACACAGCAAGAAGGCAATATGAACAGTGCAGAGCACTGTGTGGGGCACAGCAAGAAGGCAATATGAACAGTGCAGAGCACTGTTGGGCACAGCAAGAAGGCAATATGAACAGTGCAGAGCACTGTGGGGCACAGCAAGAAGGCAATATGAACAGTGCAGAGCACTGTGTGGGGCACAGCAAGAAGGCAATATGAACAGTGCAGAGCACTGTGGGGCACAGCAAGAAGGCAATATGAACAGTGCAGAGCACTGTGTGGGGCACAGCAAGAAGGCAATATGAACAGTGCAGAGCACTGTTGGGCACAGCAAGAAGGCAATATGAACAGTGCAGAGCACTGTGGGACACAGCAAGAAGGCAATATGAACAGTGCAGAGCACTGTGTGGGGCACAGCTAGAAGGCAATATGAACAGTGCAGAGCACTGTGGGGCACAGCAAGAAGGCAATATGAACAGTGCAGAGCACTGTGGGGCACAGCAAGAAGGCAATATGAACAGTGTAGAGCACTGTGGGACACAGCAAGAAGGCAATATGAACAGTGCAGAGCACTGTATGGGGCACAGCAAGAAGGCAATATGAACAGTGCAGAGCACTGTATGGGGCACAGCAAGAAGGCAATATGAACAGTGCAGAGCACTGTGTGGGGCACAGCTAGAAGGCAATATGAACAGTGCAGAGCACTGTGGGGCACAGCAAGAAGGCAATATGAACAGTGCAGAGCACTGTGTGGGGCACAGCTAGAAGGCAATATGAACAGTGCAGAGCACTGTGGGGCACAGCAAGAAGGCAATATGAACAGTGCAGAGCACTGTGGGACACAGCAAGAAGGCAATATGAACAGTGCAGAGCACTGTATGGGGCACAGCAAGAAGGCAATATGAACAGTGCAGAGCACTGTGGGACACAGCAAGAAGGCAATATGAACAGTGCAGAGCACTGTGTGGGGCACAGCTAGAAGGCAATATGAACAGTGCAGAGCACTGTGGGGCACAGCAAGAAGGCAATATGAACAGTGCAGAGCACTGTGGGACACAGCAAGAAGGCAATATGAACAGTGCAGAGCACTGTATGGGGCACAGCAAGAAGGCAATATGAACAGTGCAGAGCACTGTGTGGGGCACAGCTAGAAGGCAATATGAACAGTGCAGAGCACTGTGGGGCACAGCAAGAAGGCAATATGAACAGTGCAGAGCACTGTGTGGGGCACAGCTAGAAGGCAATATGAACAGTGCAGAGCACTGTGGGGCACAGCAAGAAGGCAATATGAACAGTGCAGAACACTGTGTGGGGCACAGCAAGAAGGCAATATGAACAGTGCAGAGCACTGTATGGGGCACAGCAAGAAGGCAATATGAACAGTGCAGAGCACTGTGGGACACAGCAAGAAGGCAATATGAACAGTGCAGAGCACTGTGTGGGGCACAGCAAGAAGGCAATATGAACAGTGCAGAGCACTGTGTGGGGCACAGCAAGAAGGCAATATGAACAGTGCAGAGCACTGTGGGACACAGCAAGAAGGCAATATGAACAGTGCAGAGCACTGTGGGGCACAGCAAGAAGGCAATATGAACAGTGCAGAGCACTGTATGGGGCACAGCAAGAAGGCAATATGAACAGTGCAGAGCACTGTGGGGCACAGCAAGAAGGCAATATGAACAGTGCAGAGCACTGTATGGGGCACAGCAAGAAGGCAATATGAACAGTGCAGAGCACTGTGGGACACAGCAAGAAGGCAATATGAACAGTGCAGAGCACTGTGGGACACAGCAAGAAGGCAATATGAACAGTGCAGAGCACTGTGGGGCACAGCAAGAAGGCAATATGAACAGTGCAGAGCACTGTGGGGCACAGCAAGAAGGCAATATGAACAGTGCAGAGCACTGTGGGACACAGCAAGAAGGCAATATGAACAGTGCAGAGCACTGTGTGGGGCACAGCAAGAAGGCAATATGAACAGTGCAGAGCACTGTGGGGCACAGCAAGAAGGCAATATGAACAGTGCAGAGCACTGTGGGGCACAGCAAGAAGGCAATATGAACAGTGCAGAGCACTGTGTGGGGCACAGCAAGAAGGCAATATGAACAGTGCAGAGCACTGTGGGGCACAGCAAGAAGGCAATATGAACAGTGCAGAGCACTGTATGGGGCACAGCAAGAAGGCAATATGAACAGTGCAGAGCACTGTGGGGCACAGCAAGAAGACAATATGAACAGTGCAGAGCACTGTGGGACACAGCAAGAAGGCAATATGAACAGTGCAGAGCACTGTGTGGGGCACAGCAAGAAGGCAATATGAACAGTGCAGAGCACTGTGGAACACAGCAAGAAGGCAATATGAACAGTGCAGAGCACTGTGGGACACAGCAAGAAGGCAATATGAACAGTGCAGAGCACTGTGTGGGGCACAGCAAGAAGGCAATATGAACAGTGCAGAGCACTGTGGGGCACAGCAAGAAGGCAATATGAACAGTGCAGAGCACTGTGTGGGACACAGCAAGAAGGCAATATGAACAGTGCAGAGCACTGTATGGGGCACAGCAAGAAGGCAATATGAACAGTGCAGAGCACTGTGGGACACAGCAAGAAGGCAATATGAACAGTGCAGAGCACTGTGGGACACAGCAAGAAGGCAATATGAACAGTGCAGAGCACTGTGTGGGGCACAGCAAGAAGGCAATATGAACAGTGCAGAGCACTGTGGGACACAGCAAGAAGGCAATATGAACAGTGCAGAGCACTGTGGGGCACAGCAAGAAGGCAATATGAACAGTGCAGAGCACTGTGGGGCACAGCAAGAAGGCAATATGAACAGTGCAGAGCACTGTGGGGCACAGCAAGAAGGCAATATGAACAGTGCAGAGCACTGTGGGGCACAGCAAGAAGGCAATATGAACAGTGCAGAGCACTGTATGGGGCACAGCAAGAAGGCAATATGAACAGTGCAGAGCA